>NW_025407967.1:0-23272 GCF_008403515.1 Naegleria fowleri
CCAAGCCCAAACCCAAAGCCCAAACCCAAGCCCAAACCCAAGCCCAAGCCCAAGCCCAAACCCAAGCCCAAACCCAAACCCAAGCCCAAACCCAAGCCCAAGCCCAAACCCAAGCCCAAGCCCAAGCCCAAACCCAAGCCCAAGCCCAAGCCCAAGCCCAAACCCAAGCCCAAACCCAAGCCCAAGCCCAAACCCAAGCCCAAACCCAAGCCAAGCCCAAGCCCAAGCCCAAGCCCAAGCCCAGGCCCCAGGCCCAGGCCCAGGCCCAGGCCCAGGCCCAGGCCCAGGCCCAGGCCCAGGCCCAGCCCAGGCCCAGGCCCAGGCCCAGGCCCAGGCCCAGGCCCAGGCCCAGGCCCAGGCCCAGGCCCAGGCCCAGGCCCAGGCCCAGGCCCAGGCCCAGGCCCAGGCCCAGGCCCAGGCCCAGGCCCAGGCCCAGGGCCCAGGCCCAGGCCCAGGCCCAGGCCCAGGCCCAGGCCCAGGCCCAGGCCCAGGCCCCAGGCCCAGGCCCAGGCCCAGGCCCAGGCCCAGGCCCAGGCCCAGGCCCAGGAGCCCAGGCCCAGGCCCAGGCCCAGGCCCAGGCCCAGGCCCAGGCCCAGGCCCAGGCCCAGGCCCAGGCCCAGGCCCAGGCCCAGGCCCAGGCCCAGGCCCAGGCCCAGGCCCAGGCCCAGGCCCAGGCCCAGGGCCCAGGCCCAGGCCCAGGCCCAGGCCCAGGCCCAGGCCCAGGCCCAGGCCCAGGCCCAGGCCCAGGCCCAGGCCCAGGCCCCAGGCCCAGGCCCAGGCCCAGGCCCAGGCCCAGGCCCAGGCCCAGGCCCAGGCCCAGGCCCAGGCCCCAGGCCCAGGCCCAGGCCCAGGCCCAGGCCCAGGCCCAGGCCCAGGCCCAGAGCCCAGGCCCAGGCCCAGGCCCAGGCCCAGGCCCAGGCCCAGGCCCAGGCCCAGGCCCAGGCCCAGGCCCAGGCCCAGGCCCCAGGCCCAGGCCCAGGCCCAGGCCCAGAGCCCAGGCCCAGGCCCAGGCCCAGGCCCAGGCCCAGGCCCAGGCCCAGGCCCAGGCCCAGGCCCAGGCCCAGGCCCAGGCCCAGGCCCAGGCCCAGGCCCAGGCCCAGGCCCAGGCCCAGGCCCAGGCCCAGGCCCAGGCCCAGGCCCAGGCCCAGGCCCCAGGCCCAGGCCCAGGCCCAGGCCCAGGCCCAGGCCCAGGCCCAGGCCCAGGCCCAGGCCCAGGCCCAGGCCCAGGCCCAGGCCCAGGCCCAGGCCCAGGCCCAGGCCCAGGCCCAGGCCCAGGCCCAGGCCCAGGCCCAGGCCCAGGCCCAGGCCCAGGCCCAGGCCCAGGCCCAGGCCCAGGCCCAGGCCCAGGCCAGGCCCAGGCCCAGGCCCAGGCCCAGGCCCAGGCCCAGGCCCAGGCCCAGGCCCAGGCCCAGGCCCAGGCCCAGGCCCAGGCCCAGGCCCAGGCCCAGGCCCAGGCCCAGGCCCAGGCCCAGGCCCAGGCCCAGGCCCAGGCCCAGGCCCAGGCCCAGGCCCAGGCCCAGGCCCAGGCCCAGGCCCAGGCCCAGGCCCAGGCCCAGGCCCAGGCCCAGGCCCAGGCCCAGGCCCAGGCCCAGGCCCAGGCCCAGGCCCAGGCCCAGGCCCAAACCCAAACCCAAACCCAAACCCAAACCCAAACCCAAACCCAAACCCAAACCCAAACCCAAACCCAAACCCAAACCCAAACCCAAACCCAAACCCAAACCCAAACCCAAACCCAAACCCAAACCCAAACCCAAACCCAAACCCAAACCCAAACCCAAACCCAAACCCAAACCCAAACCCAAACCCAAACCCAAACCCAAACCCAAACCCAAACCCAAACCCAAACCCAAACCCAAACCCAAACCCAAACCCAAACCCAAACCCAAACCCAAACCCAAACCCAAACCCAAACCCAAACCCAAACCCAAACCCAAACCCAAACCCAAACCCAAACCCAAACCCAAACCCAAACCCAAACCCAAACCCAAACCCAAACCCAAACCCAAACCCAAACCCAAACCCAAACCCAAACCCAAACCCAAACCCAAACCCAAACCCAAACCCAAACCCAAACCCAAACCCAAACCCAAACCCAAACCCAAACCCAAACCCAAACCCAAACCCAAACCCAAACCCAAACCCAAACCCAAACCCAAACCCAAACCCAAACCCAAACCCAAACCCAAACCCAAACCCAAACCCAAACCCAAACCCAAACCCAAACCCAAACCCAAACCCAAACCCAAACCCAAACCCAAACCCAAACCCAAACCCAAACCCAAACCCAAACCCAAACCCAAACCCAAACCCAAACCCAAACCCAAACCCAAACCCAAACCCAAACCCAAACCCAAACCCAAACCCAAACCCAAACCCAAACCCAAACCCAAACCCAAACCCAAACCCAAACCCAAACCCAAACCCAAACCCAAACCCAAACCCAAACCCAAACCCAAACCCAAACCCAAACCCAAACCCAAACCCAAACCCAAACCCAAACCCAAACCCAAACCCAAACCCAAACCCAAACCCAAACCCAAACCCAAACCCAAACCCAAACCCAAACCCAAACCCAAACCCAAACCCAAACCCAAACCCAAACCCAAACCCAAACCCAATGGCCTTCTCCTTCCACTTTTTCAACATGGCCGTCAATATCATGTCCAACTTCTTTACAAACATTTACAATATATTTCACCACATAATCTCGAATAAGTTCTTCAGTACAGAATGGACTCATTGGGAAGGCCTTAATAGCAGACAATGCAAGTCCATGTTTGTTTTTTCTGAAATTTCTAGTGTAGGAGAGAGCAGGTCCATCTTCTTCGATTCGTTTCAAGTGAAGAATGTTTGCAATATGTTTTTGATAATCGTTGGATTTGTTAACAACTGTGGCATCACTCTCTTCAAATTCTTTTTTGTATTGCTCTTTGGCATTGATTCCTTCTGGATAGACTCTGAAGAGTGTCACAAATCCATTATCCAAATCATTTACAATGACAATGTTCTCAAATTCAGAGAGAGCGGTACGAAGTGCATGTTGAACACTCACCAAATGAGCAATCATTGACTGATAACCCTCAATTCCAAACAATAACAAAGTGCTATAGGCAGACAAGCACATGGCAGGTCTCGAGCATTCGAGTGTGTAGCATCCAGGTTTGTACACAGAGAAATTATACAAGTAATACATGAACTCTTTGGGACGTGATAGATTCTCTTCAAATTCTTTTCTGTCTTTGAATAAGACACAACTACAGACGTAGTGAGAAAATCCAGTCTTGTGGAAATCAATTCCAACAGCGTCTGCCAAATTCATGAATTGAATTCTTTCAAACACACTCTTAATGGCAGGAAGGACATATTGAGTGTCAATTTGGAGAGGATTCTTCTCAAAATCATAATAACGGAAGAAGAGCCATGGCCATCCAATCACAGAATCGACGTAAACGAAGGGTTTGTAATCGAGTTGATATTCCTCAACAATCTTGTCACGAATTTCCACAATGCTGCGAACATCATCGACACCGAATGGGTCCGTCGATCCACAGGTAGCAATAATGCATGCAATTTTTTCCTTGTTGCGAGCAGATTCGGAGAGTTTCTTGTAGAGGTCATCCATATTCATCGAATTGTCATCATTGATGCCAATACCAACAACATTGTCCATTCCAATACCACACCAATCACAGGTGTTAAATTTGCAATAGTGACCAATCTCAGAGACAAAAACCTTTACATGATCACTATCACGAATACCTTTGTAACGATATTTCATTCCGAGACACCTTGCTAAAGCAACTTTGAGGGCATACTGATGTTGTTTTGGGTTTCATTAAAAAGGCAAAAATTCATGTTCATAAATCATTCGCAGTTCATCAACAATAAACCATCATCATTAAGGGTTTAAAATTTCACAATGATGACGACTTACCAATTCATTTCCTGTTCCTCCAAAAGTAAATATTCCATTCGCAGTTTGTGGATCCCAACCGACCAATTTCGATAACATTCCCAAAGATTCAATTTCTGTCAATGAAACATTCCAAGCAAATTCATCGTGGACCACTGCCACGTTGTACAATGAACCAAAGAAGGAACTAATCAATGCTGGAATATTTGCAGGAGGATTCACATTTTCCAAATTCACTGGAGAGGAAAGATCCATCACACCGTGAAAATACTCTGAAACTTTAGAAATGACTTGTTTTGGTGTGGAAGGATGAAGTGGAAGCTCTGCTTTGGCTCTATAATTGGCAATATCTTCCTCAGCATTGAGAATTCTTTCAGCCTTACCAATGAAGGAACTGTGTGGATTGTCCGTATGTTTGAGTTTCAAGATTTCATCGAGGGAATGTTTCATCAGATCTTCAAAGCTGCGATCTCGTTTCTCATCGAGAATGGGAGATGGGTAAGCAGGTTGAATTTGTTCTTGAACAATCTTTTGGAAGAGTGGTACACGAGTTTTGGTTTTTGAGGGAATGTGTTGTTGTTTCTGTTTGGATTTTCCTGAAGGTCCAGCAGTAGACTTTTGTTTGGCAACTTTCTTGAGTTCGACCATTCTTGGTGTTTGCTTGAATTAATACAATAATGGATTGCTTTGATTTGTGAATTGGATTGAAAATCAATCTAAAGATATGGAAGTATAACAAATTCAAAGGTGATTCAGCGTTATATGAAAATGTTCAAACTGGTGGAGTCTGTTTTTTAGAGAATAAACGTGCTTGCTTTTGACGAGTAATCTTTGTGCAATGCAATCATTTGGTTGGATTTGTAAGTGGAAAGTGTTTGCTTGACAAATTCAGAAAAGGAAGCAACACATAATCGAGTAATTTCCTTCAAAGAGTATTCAACAAATTGAGCGATTTAGTGGTACACCATTCCTCTAATGGTCAATTCGTTGTTGTTGTTCAATGTGGCCATTCTTTTGAACATGCATTTCAGAGATGTACAGTCCTCAACATTAAGAAAATACTTTAAAGAAATTATTTTGAATTTCGAAACTTTGTGAAGATGCAGAACTTTATAACATCTTCTCTTTCAAGTTGAATTCACCATTGCGCTTGGGTTTTCACTCATTCCGAACATACGATGATAGCCATTCAATCAAAAAGGCTGATGGATAGGCCGATTAATCAATTTTTTTTCGCAACAAACAAAAATGCAACGACGTCTCAAGCCTTTCCTTTCCAACTCTTCTCTATGTAAAACATGGATTGGACTGGAAGGAGGCTCTCCTTCCGTTCTCACCAACAATGGACATCATAGACTTGCCTTGAGAAGAAATAATAATAATACTACTACTAACAACCAATGTTATGCTTCCTATTCAACCACAACAACCTCTCATCAGTCTGCCACAAGTGTTGCCGTGAATGAAGAGACATTTCCATCGAGGCCATCACCATCGGAATTGATTTCAGAGGAAGCACAAACCGCCTCAGCACCATCACTCTCACCTGCAGAAATGGCTACTTCAGAGCAAGCAGCTTTGGAGGCTATGGAGAGAAAAATTCTATGTGTTGCCATCGATTTTTGAACAATACGGTACTCCGAGACCACCCACCATCTCTCTCATTCATCAATTTACGGACGGAAAGGCTGCTTTTGAATTTCAATCACAAGATAATGTTGAATCTCTAACTGCACAATTACCAAATATTGACAAGACATATCCTAATCCTAACCTTGCCCAATACTATGAACAACATAATGCACAACTTCAATCCCGAACCTTAAAAGATAATATTGTGGATTCACAACCATACTACCGTCTTTCTAGTTTTAATTATAGCGCACTAAGATATAGCTTACTCAGAGCGGGATTTAAGAGATTAGGAAAGGACGTTCCTGTGGTTGAGAGAGGATTTATGAGTGCAGACGAGGAGGAAAAGGAGAGACGTTTCGAAAGTTTCATCAAGGAACCATTTTCAATTTTCTGGGGACGTCACTTGCCTGCTCACTTTTATCAACACTTGAATGCATTTCAAAAAGTGAATCATTTTCCAGGATCAACAAATTTAGGTCGAAAGGATTTACTCTTCATTAATCTCTTCAGACAACAGCAATTAATGGGAGGTGCTGAATATGACTTTTTCCCTGACAGCTTCCTCTTACCGTACGATTACAATGTTTTTGAACAGAGATGTAAGGAACAAGAGCTCTTCATTCTCAAACCATTCGCAAGTAGCTGTGGAAGAGGAATTAGCGTTTACAATACCAAGAAACAGGCTCCAATTCCACAAGACAAACGTATCCTCGCTCAGGAATATATTGCAAATCCATTGTTGATTAGCGGAAAGAAATTTGACATGAGACTCTATGTTCTTGTCTCCTCATATGATCCTCTTCGTGTTTATTTGCATAATGATGGATTAGCGCGATTTGCCACCGAAGAATACGACATGGAAAATTTGGATAGTGTATTTTCGCATTTAACCAATTACTCACTCAACAAAAAGTCTGATGCCTACGTGAGAAATAATGAAGAAGGAGAGTCAGAGGAGGATGGTTGGAATGAACATGCTCACAAATGGAGCATTCCATCCCTCAAATCATACCTCAAACGAAATGGATTCCCAGTCGAAAAGATTTGGGGTGACGTTGAATCACTCATTGTCAAGACATTAATTTCCGTTGAAGGAAGAATTAGACAAACATGTGACAAGGTCAAATTGCCAAGCACAAAGAACTGCTTTGAAATTTATGGTTTTGACGTCATGATCGACAACAATTTGAAGCCATGGCTCATTGAGGTCAATATAATGCCATCTCTAGGAGTGTCCTCAGTGCTCGATAAACGCGTGAAGGTCGATGTTTTGAGCGAAGCTTTCCATATTATTGGTATGGTTCCTTACTCGCGTTCGAATTACGAACAAGAGAAACAGAGCAAACTTCGTTATTATGGAGAATCTGTGAGTGCTCAAGAAAAGTACATTCTCCACGATAGTGAAGATGAATTGTCACGAATGCACAACTTTAAGAGAATTTATCCACCTGTGGATGGCAACCCTGGTCGATACGAGCATTTGTTTGCTGAGCATGTGCCATCGAATAAGATTTTGATCGATTTTGAAAAAGAAAAACTCAATCATAGTATTGAGTCTCTTCACAAACTCATTGCATAAAATTATTATACCATATCTCTTTACTTACCCACAGTGAGCATTATGTTTTCCATCTCTTTGTTCTTTCAAATGATCTAATCATGAAGTCGAATACATAGTTCAGTAAAGAAATTCGATGGAAAGAATGAAAACGATAGTTTTGAATTTTAAGCAGCAAGAGAAATTTCCAAGCCAATTTTGCTTGAAGCAGCAATGCTTTAATATTATACCCTGAGGTTCATTATAGGAGAGCGCTCAATAAGTCTTAATTTATTCATTCCCGCCAAAATCTTTACATTAAAAAAAAATTCATTAATAACATCCTTTGAATCCCTTTCAGTAACAATGACCGAGAATGAGGACACCACAACCTCGTCCTCATCAAATACCATTCAGATTCCGAATCAATCATCATCGAACAACATTTTGAATGATGCTTCGTTTGAGCCTGGCTCTCCTCAATTAAATGCAGATAAGAAAGAAGATGACAATGATGCTGCTATGGAAACGTTTGAAGGAACGCGTCTCAAATTTTTGTAAGTTTTTTAAAGCAACCGAATTGGATCATTAAAAAAAAATTCTTTTGATAAATCATTGCATCAACCCGATCATCATCATCAACAGCCACACTCTCGGATTTCGAAATATACCGCAAGCCATTCAACATTTGGAAAATGAAGAGGAAATTGTATATCTTGTCGGAAAACATGTTTCAATATTTAATTATGAAAAACGAACTCATACATTTATTTTGAAAAGTGGCAATGTTTTGGAAATTCATTCTTTTGCCATTTCCTACAACCGAAAATTTATTGCATTGAGTGAATCCATCAACTCTTCAGATTCCAAACGAAAGAGCCAACAAAATCTCAATCAAACCAAAGAGAGTTCTACCGAATATCAGATATCTGTCTACAACTTTCGAACAGCCAAACGAGCACGAGTACTCAATGTGGCAGGAACATCAAGAAAACCATCTCCAGTCATTTCAATGGCATTTTTCTCGAGATGCCAAATATTTGGCAGCAGTGACAGATGAGCCAGATCAATCCATTTATTTATGGCATTTAGAAAAATCAAACGTAAGTGTGCATTTATTGCATATTGAGATGTATATTTTGGAAACGATTTTTCGAATTATTTAATTCCACCTCTACATTCTCCACTTAACAATCTCATAGAAAGTATCAAGTAAAAAGATTCCCTTCCGTGTGACTCAAATCACGATAAACCCTTACTCACACTGGCAAATGGCGACGACAGGTCCCGACGACATGAAAATCTGGCGTTTCACAGAAGGAGAATTGAAGCATATCGACCCAATTGGAAGTGACAAGTATACCTATCGATGTCACACATGGTTCGATGATGAAAAACTACTTGTTGGTACAGAGGAAGGCCAAATTCTAGTGATCGATGGCAAAAATGTTGTCAAGACCTTCTCCAACGTACATCCGAATGCTTCTGGAATTTTGTGTATTGAGGCTATTGATCGAGGTTTTGTATGTGCTGGAGAAAATGGTTATTTCTCAGTATTTGAAAGAACCTATGACTCTGAATATTTTAATCACTACAAACGTTTCAGAACCTTAGAAAAACGAAAAATCGTCTCGCTATGTGTCTCTAAAAAAGAAAATAATGTGATTTGCTGCTACGATGACAACAAATTTACCTACTTTTCTTTAACAAATGTAGACATTTTGAAAGAAAATGATAACAATTTCACCTTGCTGCCCATTGGATTTCATGGACAGTTAGTGCAAGGATTGGCAACTTGTGTACAAAAACCTCTCATGGTCACATGTGGTTCTGATCGAACTCTTAGGATATGGAATTACATGAAGAGACAAGTAGAACTAGAGAAAACCTTCGACGAAGATATTTATTGTGTGTCTATGGATCCAACAGGAACAAGAATTTTGATAGGGTTTCGATACAAACTGAGTTGTTTTGCCATTTTATCCAAAGATCTCTATTTATTACACGATTGGCATGTAAAGAGTTGCAAAATTGCTACCTTTTGCAATGGAGGACAATATTTTGCGTGTGTCTCTGCCACATCCATTCTCATTATATCTTCTTTAACATTTCAAGTTGTACATACATTGAGAGGACATTCTGGAATCATCAAATCCATTGTTTGGGGGAAAGATGACATACATTTAGCATCTGCAAGTTTTGATGGAAGTATTTGTCAGTGGGATTTAGCTTCAGACAAGTTGAGAATTTTTGAAAATGTTGTCAAGACATGCAACTTTCGATGTGTCGCCTATGATAACAAAACAAATACATGCAGTGCTGTAGGAAATGATGGCAATGTGTGGACTTTTAGAAATGGAACACTCTACAGCCAAATACCGACACGAGAAGATTTAACTTCCATCATTTACAGTTCATATTCTGAGGTTGCAGTGGTTGGGACAACGAGTGGAAAATTACTATTGTATTCATGGCCTCCAGAAAAACCTGTCAACAATTTAGATAAGGCACTTCTCGAATACGAAGTACATAATGGCTCGGTCGTTTCATTAATGCTCACAAGTGATGAACGATTCCTTTTCAGTTTGGGTTCCGATGACACACTCTTTATGTTGGAATTGGACACGTGGAAAGATGGAAAACCAATTCAATTTAAAAACTTTGATTTTGACAAATTCTATGACTTGTACTATACACTAAAAGGAAGTGAGGAAGAAATTGAACAACAAATTGTCGAGCTGACCGATAAGTCAAAACAAGCTCATGACGACCACGAACGAAAGATTGAGCAATTGAACGATCAATACACCCAAGAGATGGAAAAACAACGCATTCAATATACAAACGAAATTAAGGAACTCAAACGTGTCAACAACCAACTCAAACAACAACTCGCAGATCAAGAAATTTCATTTAAGGAAAACTTGAACAAGATTGAATATACGCACCAAGAAGAAATTGATAAGGAACGGATCACTGCCGAGTCCAATGTTGCTGAATGTAAATCAAAATATGAGAAAGAAGTGGAAGGGTTGAAAGAAAAATTAGCCTACTTTGTCGACTTGGTTAAAGTCATGACCGAAAAACATGAAGAGGAAATTGAAAAACTCAAACAAGAGTATGAAGAAGAAAAACTTCAACTTGTTGAGACCTATGACAATTTGAGTCAAGATTTTAAACAGCTTTCGAGTGTTTATCAATCAACGGTTCAACAAGCAGAGGAAGACTTTGATACACAACTCAAACGAGTGAAAACATCACTCATTCACACCATTGAAAAACACAAACAATCTGTCATTGAGGCAAAAGGTGAAGCCGTCAAAAAAGGAACCAAAGTTGAAGAGCTCAAGAAGGAAATTGTGGCTCTCAAAAATAAGATTACGAAACAAGAAGAGAAAATTCACCAATTGGAAAAGAAGAATGATGAATATCGCACCACTATAGATACACTACAAGTTGACAAGAAGAAGCAAGAAGATGCTATTTTGATGCAAGAACGAGACAAGAAAGACCTCTTCCGTCAAGCCAAAGAGTTAGAACAAATGAGATATGTTCTTACATTTAAATTTAACAAACTCAAGAATGAAGTGTCGCCGAAGGAAAATCTCATTGCTGAGTTGCGAGAGGATTTGAAAAATATTGAAAAGGAGTTGTTACAAGCCAAGATTGAAAATGACAACTTGCAATCACAAATAGCTCAAAAGAATGAAAAAATTGAAGTCATCCAATCCGAATCTGTCAAACTGAAACAAACAGTGGATGACAAGACTCGTGTGCTCGTTTTACTAATTCAAGAATTATCCAACTTGACAAGTAATGGCGATTCAAAACTCACCAATGTACACCTCAAGAAAATTGTTTCGCGCTACAACAACATTCTCACGAAGGGAATTAAAGCAAATAACCAAGGAGAGAAATTGCGTGACACCATTGAGGAATTTGAACGACAACGTGGATTTTTAGAACAAACCATCTCAGGTATGAAGAGAACACTCTCTACACGTGAGGAACATTTGAAGGGCGACTTGGTTCGAAAGAATAATGAAAATTCTGTCCTTGTCGAAGAAATTAATCAATTACGAAAGGATCAAAAACAGTACAAACAACGCATCATTTCACTCGAATACCAATTGAAGAATGCATTACATTTCCAACAGCAACAATTACAACAACAACAAGGAAAGGAATTGAATACTTCCACTGCTGCATCGACCATCTCTTCAGCAAGGTCGAGACGTGCCGGAAGTGCCACATCTGTTCGGTCCTCTCTCAATAGAATTCGAACACCTGATACCTATTATGTGCCAATTAATACAGGATCCATGGTTGGTGGTGACCCAAACCTTAAGGGTGGTAATGTTGGATTATCGGATAACACCATTACAGGTCTCGATCGAAAGAAGGTTGCAGAATTTGTCGACAGTTTGGAAAAAAATAACAAACGATTCGAGCAGCAACAACAGGAAATTGACAAGCTTAAAAATTATGTACAAAATTTATTGGAAACTGAGGAAAATATCAACATGCAAGACCATACCATAGAAACAACATCTACAACACCAGCTGTGACGCCAACGATGGTTATTGAGAGCAGATCGAGTTCATCCGCAACCACAAGCTCCACTCCAACAGCCACCACGAAATTGGCACCTATTAAGCTCAATAAGAATGCTTAGAATGGCAAGGGTTTGGCATGAACACTGAAATGACATTAAACCACAATACATCAAAAAGAGGAGACGATCATCGACAACTCCCGAATCATTAAAGAATGAGATGAGTGCAACACAATACAGACAATAAAGCCTTTTAATGTATAGGATAGATCAGTTAAGGCATCAACAAGCCAGCCTCAAGAAATTCCTTTTCAAAACCAACTTTGATGGCGGTGTGTCTAGAAATTTTTGGTAAATCCTCTGAAAAGCCCAATTCTTTGAGAGTAGTTATGGCATTCTCAACAGCAGCCTTCTTGTCGATTTCTGACTCGGCATATTTGGTCACCAAGTTCAACAGCAAATAGTAACCATTTTCTTGATGGACTTTAGCAACTCTGAGTGGTTTGATCACAAATTCAGAGTTGGAACCAGAAGGAGCTGGAGATGAAGAAACACTACTCAAATATTCTGGCACATTTTGAGTGGAAGATGAAATGAGAACAATAGATTGTGAATTGCTCTTTCCATAAGCACGAGAAACTCTTGCTTCATAAACTTGTTGTGTGGCAGGGGCATCCAAGTGAATGACCAAATCTACGTTTGGATTCATTGGGCATGCAATGTTACTGCAGAAAGCAATACCATTTTCCAGTTCGTTGAAATAGCTGAAGGCAGTCATGGCTCTTGTTGGAGAAATACGGGAACTAATGAGAGAAGAAAACAGATTATTTTCTGCCATTAAATAGTGTGCGTGAATGATTTTTGCCGAGTCGCCAAAAACTGCAACCTTCTTGTGCTTATTTTCTGATAAAATACCATATAACACCTTCAATTGTTCGGCAGTGTTTTGTGTCTTGATGATTGATTGTTTCACGTTGTGCTTTGTGATAGTTTCTTCACTAGTAAGAACTTCAACATTTTCAGAATTTCTCAAAAATTTAGAAAAGACGCCCTCCGTGTCATTGATAAAAATTCTCTTAGCATTTGGTGAAATATTCTCTGGAGTAAAGATTTGGTCCATCATGGAAGCCATTGAACCCTTGAGCATGGAACAATCGTCAACAATAACAATCTTGACATTGCGGAAGTAATCAGAGTTCTTCAAATGTTCTAAAAGTCTTCCAGGAGTTGCAATAATAATCTCAGGTTCGCTCGCATCGAGCAAAGTAATTTCCTTTTCAAGACTTTTTCCTCCACATGTAATTGCATACGACAATCCATAAACATTTTCTCTACGAGTTTGTGAATGTTCATAAGCTTCATAATCATTGTATTCCTCAATAATTTCATGACCTTGCTTTATGGAGGCATTTCTATTGTAGACCTCTAGAGAGGGTTTTTCAACAGAGATATTTGGACGTTCACTTTCTGGTAATGAATTAATGTATTGATCGACTTGTCTTCCAACTGCGAGTGCTGCTTCACGTGATGGGACAATAATCAAAGCACGGAAACCTGGTCGTTCCTTCCATCTCTCCTCACGGATAGCCTTTGTAACAACTTCAAAAGTGGGGATTAGGTAGGAGAGAGTCTTTCCGGAATAGAGTGGTGCTTGAATGAGAACGTCCTTATCATTCTCAGAGGATGAAACAACCTCCAAGGCTTTGTTTTGGAATGAGGTGAGTGAGGGAATTGCAAATGTGGAAGCAACTTTTCCGAGGTCTGTTGTGGTGGAAGTTATGTTTTACCAATTTGGTTATATTATTGAATGTTGGGGTTCGTGAATGATATATACCATTGCCACCAAATGTGGATGGAACAAGGAAGAAGACAATCAATGAGATATTCAAGTTTTTGATTGATTGGACAATGATGAGCAATAGGATATTGATGATGATGACAAAGATGCGATGAATTCATTAAAAAACGACATTAATTGAATGAATTTGTGTTTCATCATGGTGATGATGATATTGTGATATCGTATGATGATGAAAGCATAATTTGAAGAATTGACAAGTGCAATATTAATAAATTTCATTCAAAAAACCCATTGATGTTCATCATCATCATCATTTGTTCATCATTGAATGTTGTCATTTGTTGTTTTTTGAATAATTAATGTCAAAATATTCCAATTTCATTCCGTGTAAATAATAATAACAACTCAAAGTTGTATGATTTGAGCATAACCTACCAATCTGATAGAATCGCACCGAAGAGTGAGTCTTCCACAAAGCAGCAGTACTCAATGAGCGAGAACATAATTTAGTGAAACTCTTCATTTTTTCTTTCAACAAACCCGCTGCCCGCATATGGCCGAGTGGTTTTTCTGGAACTGTGGCAGCCAACTGGTCCAGCGTTCGAATCCCAGGGGTTGCTGCTGTTATCGTGAGCAGTTTAAACACCTTTACTTCCGGGGTGCCTGCTAGGAAGTCACTACGTATCTTACGTTCGGCTTGTAAATAATGTACATAAAACCATCGAACAACGTTTATCATCGAATAAACCCATCCCTGAATTTTTTCTTTCAACAAAATTTATACCAAGCATCGATGAAAAGAATAACAGGATATTTAATCATTATTATTAATTAATACTATAAATTATTGTTGGGTGAGAACGACAAAGGTAGAGCTTTTGGAAAGAGCAATATGATAGGTGGTTGATGGCGTGGAGGGTTGGTCGTTAAATTTAATTTGTAATTTTTTCATGGACTCTCCCGAATTGGTGGACGAGAGAAGACCATTCACATCTTGCAACATGAAATGGATGTGAGTGAGAAGCTCCGGTTGACTCTTTAGAATTCCTTCACTCTTTAAGATGATAATTCCATTCATCAAAATGTTGTGTAACGGAAATGTCCAAAAAATCAAATTAACGTTGTCATGACATAATACGGTTCCATCATTAGGTCAACCAATTATTGAATCTACCTACATGGATCACCGTTCCATTTGTGTTATCAATCACTCCGTATCCCTTTTGTCCTTCAATGCCTTCCAGGCTCTGCAAATTGTAAGAAGTCTTTGCTTGTAAATCTCGTGAAAGAAGACTCATTTTTCGTGTTGTTGCAGCACGTTCAAAAAATGTCTTCGGTAGGTATTGAGTTTTTCAATTTTTCATTTGCTGATAAATCTTTATTTCACCTCTGTTCATTCATTCATCATCAATTGATTTGTTGTGTTGAACAATGTAAAAAATATATATGGATGAATATAATTTTGATCTGAATAATTACAAATGCCGTTGTTCTGATCCATGCGGAATGATGATACTACATTAATATATGTTGATGATGATGATTAACTATCTAAAATTAATCTCAACAACACAACAACAACACAACCGCGACCTGCACCGTATTGAATTGAACAACCACAATAATAATCGTGGTGAAATATACACACGTTTTGAATGAAAATATACATCTTTTCGGAACTGTATCGGATTCATCATGATGATGATGGACCACCAACTACCATAATCACTCTAACACTAGATCGATCTAGTCAATCCTAAGCCTTTCCTCAACGAATCGATAGGAAAACCTGTCGTTGTTAAACTCAAATGGGGTATGGAGTATAAAGGACTTTTAAAATCAGTGGATCACTACATGAATTTTCAATTGGCAAATAGTGAGGAATGGATTGATGGTTCATTCAGAGGAAACCTCGGAGATTTGTTAATCCGGTGCAACAATGTCTTGTACATTCGTCAAGTTGATCCAGAAACTGAGGAGAAGGAATATAATGATCCAAAAGCAACATCCTCACTTTTGAAACAACAACAACAAGGCAATGATGGAAATGCAACAGTTTCACAACAAAACCCAATGCAAGAATAATTTATTGATATCAAATTTTGAGAATATAAATTCTCACTCTTCCCATTATCCTTTGTGGTTTCTTTGTCTTTCAATTTTTACACCTGCACGGATGTCCATTGTTTTCTTCGCTCGCTTCAAATGTTCAACATCTCGGTTTGGACTCTCATCTTGCAAAGAGGAACCCTCACTTGTCAACACACAAAAAATTATCGAAACATTAAAAACTTCCAATTCCATCGGTGAAATCCATTATTGTTGCACAACAATCAGTGATTGATCATTCAGCAAAATGCCCTACAACGAAACAGAGATCAAGTGTGTGGTCGTGGGAGATGGTGCCGTCGGTACGTTGTTGTCCTCGATTGTTTTCATGATGGCAAGATCAAAACCTTTCAAACTCTCAATTATTTTGCCGAATCATGATTTATGAACATTTATCACCTTTTATCATCACCAACAACATTATCATCATCCATATCAGGCAAGACATGTCTGGTATGTATCTCATCATGTTCTTTTTTTTGTTCTTATACAAGGAATTCCATCATCATCACCACAATGAAACTATTTTTCAATTTGTCCAAACTTTACTGTATGGTTTGAAAACATCATTGTCACTAACACTTACAAAACAACAACATCAACCATTCGAATCCTTCTCTCTCATAAAACACCACTTTTTACCAAACGTTGACTCACAAAATGTGGTCACAATCCATCATCCGTCACACAAATGGAACTTGCAAATATTTCTCTTTTTTTTGGTGTTTTTTCATTCATCGATTTTGTTTGTAAATACTTCCATTTTGTGAATACTTTTTGTCACATCAGGTCAAAGTCTATGTCGATAACAAATTTCCAGAAGGATATATCCCAACTGTTTTTGAAAATACCTATCTCATTCAGGAATATAGAGGATTTAAAGTAAATCTTGGAATATGGGATACAGGTGAGTTGGATTTGATGTACTGGAATTTCATGACAATTGTGTTAACAAAAATGAATTTGAATGACCACTCGATCCTCGAAAACAGCTGGTCAGGAAGATTAGTATGTATTCAATTTCAATTCATCAACTCTCTATTGAATGACTTACAATTCTTTTGTTCTTGACACAGTGGTATGTAATTCCTTTTTTGGATTAGAAATTTGATTGAAAAAGATTTCCATGTCCAAATTTCATAATTGAACTCTTATTTGACAACATTGGGAATACATGAATAGATCGTCTGAGGCCACTTTCCTATCCAGGTGCCAACGTCATTATCATTTGTATAAGCGTGGTTGATCCAAATCCTTTCGAAAATGTCAGAACCAGATGGTTGCCAGAAGTCACACATCACTGCCCACATGTTCCCATTGTTTTAGCAGCCACAAAAACAGATCTTCGTGAGGATCCAGCTTCATTGAAACTCCTTCAACAACGAAGTTGCAAACCTGTCACCACTCAAGAAGTTGAACAATTTGCCAAAGAAATTAAGGCCTTCTCATTTCAAGAATGTTCAAGTAAATTGAATAGTGGAATTAAGGAACTTTTTGAAAAGTGCATACAAGCCGTATTATTTCCAAATGAAGGAAAGGAAGGGTCTAAAAAACAAGAGGAATCAAAGAAGAAGAAGGATTGTCTCATGATGTAATTACACGATTTTTCAAACATAAATCCGTATGTTCTGAATGATGAGGAGAGGACAATTGTCCTTTTCATGAACTCGAGCCTGAAATGCATCCAACTGTCACTTGCCAACAGTCACCATTCTCTTATGCATTTGCAACGCAGTTTTTGGGTGACGCAAACCAGTTTCGCTGGAGAAAAGAACTCCAGTTTCGCTGGACTAATTCTAGTCCATTATCCAAGCGAATCTCAACTCACTCCAGCGAAAAATCTCGTTGCGCACACATAAGACCTCTGTGGTGACGCACTTCTCAAGTAAAAATTTCAAAAAATGGCTCAAAGTTCTGATCAAGGTTCCAATTCTTTCATCACCAAACGTGTGTGCATTGTCGGTTGCGGTTCAAGCGGTCTCAGTGCCATCAAAGCTCTCCTCGAATCCAATTTCACACTCTTTCCCGATTCCGTTCCTTCATATCCACTTTTTCAAAATTCAAAAGACCATCGAACGATGGATTGCACCTTTCCGAAAAGAAACTCCTCGAATTCGAAGGAAAAACCAAGTATTCTCTTTGAACCTGTGTGTTATGAAGCCACTAATGATATTGGAGGATTGTGGAGATTTTCCGAGAATGAAAGTGAATTTTCTTCCGTCTACAAATCGACAGTGATTAATACGAGTAAGGAAATGATGAGTTTTTCGGATTTTCCAATACCAGATGAGTTTCCTCCGTTTTTACCACATTACAAGATTATTGAGTATTTTAAAATGTATGCCAATCACTTCTCATTGTGGAAATATATTCAATTTGAAACTCGGGTGGTATCAATTACTAAAAAAGGTGAAAAATATCTTGTGAAAACTGTAAAACAAGCTAATAGTAGCAATGACACGGATACCACTCGCCTTGTCGAAATGGAAGAAGAATTTGATTTTATCATGGCCTGTACTGGACATCACTCAAAACCTCAAATGGCTCACTTTGAGGGTTTAAAAGAGCATTTCAAAGGCCATGTCATGCATTCACATGCCTACAAGGACCCATTCAAAGAAGAATTTTTAAATAAGAATGCTCTTGTGATTGGTATCGGCAATAGTGGTGGAGATATTGCCACAGAATTGGCCAAAAACGTTGCAAAAAGTGTCACACTTTCCACTCGTTCAGGAACTTGGATCATTCCAAGAGAATCTCTGTTTGGTTCTCCTCTCGATCATGTTCCTCGTTATTTATGGTTGTTACCAACTGTTGCTTTACAATTTGTCATGGAAAATACTATGAAGTTATTTTACGGAAATATTGAAGGAGTGGACAAAAATTTGCAACCTCGGCATCACTTGCTGAGTTCTCATCCAACCATTAATAGTGAACTCGTTGGAAAGATTCGAACTGGAGTCATTAATGTTCAACGGAATATTTCCAAGTTTTTAAATGACGGTCATTCCGTTGAATTTGAAGATGGAACCGTTGTTCACAATATTGACACAGTAATTATGTGTACAGGTTACAAAATTGAATTCCCATATTTGAATGAAATTTCTGAGGACTTGTCATTGTGTCATCGCGACGACAATCAAGTACATATATACAAGTACATGTTCCATCCGTCACATCCTTCCATTGCATTCATTGGATTGGTTCAACCTTTGGGAGCAATCATGCCTATCGCAGAATTACAATCCAGAATTGCTGCTCAAGCCTTCCGTGGTGACTGTCACTTGCCATCCGAAACAGAAATGAAAGCGGATATCGAAATGAAAAAGAAGGAGATGCAAAAGAGATATCTCAACTCTAAACGACATACCATTCAAGTCGATTACACACTCTACATGGACGAACTTGCAGAAATGATTCAAGTCAAACCATATTACTTGCACTATCTTTTCACAAACCCAAGATTGGGTGTGAAATTACTGAACTCACCAGCATTTCCAGTCACGTATCGAATTGAAGACGATTCTCCATTTGTGAATGCGACACAACGTCAAAAGGAACGAGAACAAGCCATTTCAACTCTTCAAAAAGTTTCCTATGATTTATTTTCAGAGAATTATCAATCCAATCCCAATGACAGAAAGAAATCGATTCAAGAAAGAGAATCATTCTTGATTGTTGTCTGGTTGCAAGCAGTGTTTCTGTTGTTCGTTTATGTGATTTATTTGTTGAGGAGAAGATGGAAATATTGAATATTTACCTAAAAGTTGTCGCAGAGGGGAACAAGTGAAATAATTCATTAAGGTGAGGTCAACCTAAGGAGCACCTTAATACTTTTGAATTTGCAGTTGTTCCAATACAACGACACTAATAGGAATAGGGCGGATCGTTTTGAAAAAAATTTATTGAGGTATATGTACACCGAATCCAGTTGGGATTCTAACTAAGGACACAAGGTCCTTAGTCTTCAATCTTGTCAGAGTAGTAGTACTTGGATTTCAGGCCAATTCCTTTCAATTGCTGCATCACTATCTGGAGGTAGGAAACCGGAGTGATGGACGTAGAAAATGGGACGATGTGGATTAAACCACGAATTCGAATCTGTGATTGTACATGGTTGGAAATCAAAGAAGAGATCTTCATTTCACAGAGTTTTGAAAAAAAATGCATACTTGTTATGCAGTTCGTTGTTCGCGCGCGAAATAGCGAGTACTCGCACCTTTTTCGGACAAGTTCACTCAACAAAAAAAAATGCTCAACAACAAACTCATTCCCTCGTCATCCGCATCATCGGATCAAGCACAGAGAGATCTTGAAACTTTTCCAAGTTCATCCTCAACACCACCAATTAAAATTGGAGTGAGTGAGATGAACAATGCACTGATTCAAATGGCTTCCGATTGTCAGAATATTTTAATTGCCGGTTGTGGTGGAGGCTTTGACATTTATTCGGGATTGCCTTTGTATTTTGATTTGAAAGCAATGAACAAGAATGTTTATTTGGCGAACTTGGCGTTTACCGATTTGAGTCGTAAGTTGAATTCATGAATGAGTAGTTGTTGTTGTTGTTGTTATTGAATACGATCATGTCAACTTTTATCACAACACAACTGATCCGTCAATCTCAAAATCTCAATCATTCGCTTTAATAATTATTATTCACTGCTCAATAGGAATGGATAAGAATACGGAGAATATTGAACTTGCATCATATCCGAACAAAAACGTTCTTTATGCTGTTCATGCAGAATCGAACAATCATGATTTGGTCTATTTTCCTGAAAAGTATTTGTGTGAATTTTTAAAGAAGAATGGTATTGATGAGAATCCAGTTGTTTACACATTTGATAGAGGTACTGGGGTTATAGGAATGACTGAGGGTTATGAAATTATCATTCAGAGACATGGTATCGAATTGATGATCTTGGTAGATGGTGGAAATGATTCGCTGATGAGAGGAAATGAGGAAAAACTTGGCTCGCCTCATGAAGATAGTAAGTATTCTTGTGTTCTCATTGCATATATCGAAATGATCATTCATGATTGTACTGCTTCATATGATTAATTTAATTGTCACATCTGCGCATAGGCATGAGCATTGCGGGAGTTTATGCAATTTCTGAGAAAATTCTTCCAATGGACAAAAGAATTATGGCTTGTATTGGTTTCGGAGTTGATTATTTCCATGGAGTTCATTCTTCTTTATTTTTTGAAAATACGAGTAGTATCATTTCACAATACGAAGGTGGTTTTAAAGGAGCTTTTTCTGTCTTGAAAGAATGGAATTGTTTTTTACTGTTCAAACAAGCATGTGACTATGCTTTCAAAAAGATGTCACACAATGCATCCATTGTTTCAAGTTGCATCATTGCTGCCATTGAAGGACATTATGGTAATTATCATCCACCAGATATTAAGGAGCGAGTGAAATATTCAACCTTGCACATTAACCCATTGATGGGCATGTATTGGGTTTATTCAGTGAAAGCTGTCGCCAATCAATTAATGTATTTGAGTTTTATTAAGGACTCTCGTAGCATGAAAGAGGTTTCTGATGGTTTACAAAAGTACAGAACGACCTTGAAAACATTCAGAAAACCATCTCCTTTTCCTCATTAAGGCCACTCATTTTGCACAATATATGATTCAAAAAAGAAAGATCAATTTTCAATGTTTCCAAAACATTCAGTTTTTTAGCATTCTAACAAAAATATTTTAACCTCCTTTTGGTTTCACAACCAATCTCAAACAAGTATAGGCAAAGATATGATACACCAGGATGAGAGCGAGACCCAATCCCAAGTTAATCCAAGTCACCGACATCACCGTGTCCATTTCCAAATTCTCCAACACAGCATCACCATTAGGAAATGGGCAGAAAGAAGAGGAAGGACACTCCAGCTTCAATCCCTTAAACTCATTAATGACAAATGACTCGAAAACAAAGTGGAAAATGCTGGTCCAATAAATCCAAATAAAATACACTGGAATAGTTGCCAAGTTCTTATAAAATCCTCCAAATAACATGAGCTGGATAACAGATCAATTCATTAAAAATTTTCCATTCCACATAATCAATGAACATTGCAAGGTGTGCAAGGTCACAAAGATTTCAATTATGATATCCGTTATTACCCATTACATTTCACAAACATTTCAAGATGAAAACTTACCACTGTTGCCACTACAGGCATGATTGTAAAGGCCACCCCAGGATTTGGAGCAAAACTAGCAATGGCACATCCTAAAGCTTGTCCTGTCAGACTCATGACCACAATAATCAAAATAAACATGAAAAATCTCTCGACTGCAGCATTCAATCCTAGCCACCAATAAATCACCGAGCCAAACAAGATCGGATAAAACACTGCTCCTGGAATATCTGCTACCACACGTGCTAAATAAAAGCTACTCACATGATACATTTTCGCTCCACGTTCTCTCAATAAGACTGGTTTATCCTGAAGGAGAATATTCAATGAGGAGGATAGACTTCCAAAAAACAAGTTACTAGTCGAGAAGAATAACACTCCCAATCGATCCTGAACGCCCGTTTGTCCATTATTCAATCTCAAATAAATT
The DNA here is from genome assembly GCF_008403515.1 of Naegleria fowleri. NCBI lineage: Eukaryota > Heterolobosea > Eutetramitea > Acrasida > Naegleriidae > Naegleria > Naegleria fowleri. Next base: position 22,134 of record NW_025407967.1, read on the forward strand.
AATCCAAGAAGGAAGGCAGTTGAGACTTGTTGTGAAAAACGGGCCATATTAACACCCTTATTTCGAATGGTATTAAGGAAGGCTCTCATGAGAACCACGAAGAATTGATAGAACCAATTCGAGTTATATTTTGATGATTTCTTGAGTGTGGTGAGTTCTGGCTCTCCTTCATTTTGTGACTGCAATAAAGTCTTTTCCATTATTTGAGAATTCTCCTTTTTCAATTCTGAATCGGAATAGAAGGACAAGATTCGTTCAATACGTTTCTCTTGTTCAACTTTAAATCGTTTTCCCTTTTCTGAATTTTCTGAAGCAAGAGCTGGATTTTCTGTGACCATGTCCATGACGAAATCAGCTGGATTGAACTCTTCAGGACATTGATATCCAATTTTTTCAAAATAAGGAATGACTTTGTGGGCGTCACCAAAATAGGCAATTTTGCCACGTGCCAACAATAATAGACGATCAAACAATTGAAAGATATCACTGCGAGGTTGATGAATCGTCAACACAATTGTTCTTCCATGTTGTTGAGCCAAACGATTGATCAATTGAATTACATTCAAACTTGTTTTTGCATCCAAACCTATTTAAGAATAACACGAATTCATTTGATTTAATTCATTTTGAATAGGATCATAACATGAAAATTGACATGATTTGGGTCATAGGATATAAATCATTATCCTGTTCTCACTCACAGACTAGTACAAGTACTACTACTTACCTGTCGTTGGCTCATCCAAAAACAACACACTCGGTTCCGTGAGTAACTCAATGGCAATACAGAGCCGTTTTCTCTCACCTCCCGAAATTCCTTTCGAAAGTCCAGGAAGTCCCACAATCGTATCGGCCACTTTGGAAAGTCCCAATTCCTGCATGATGGTATCCACTCGTTCCATCTTGGCCTTATTGGGAATTGAGGAATCTAAACGGAGAAGAGCTGTATAACGAAGGGTCTCTCGGACGGTGAGATTAGGCAACAGGACATCATCTTGTTGAACAAAGGCACTGATGGATCGAAAGGCTTTTCCTGCTTTGGATTTATTGGCGAGGAGAGAGCCACTAGTGGGTTTGACTCGTTGAGAGAGAATATTGAGGAGAGAGGTTTTACCCTGTTGAAGATGATGCGGTTTAAG
>NW_025407967.1:23282-34625 GCF_008403515.1 Naegleria fowleri
AAGGTTGACCATTCGTAAGGTTGACCGGGAAATTGTAAAGAATGCCATTAATTGATTGAAATGATCATTTAGTATGCATTTAGTATGAATTGATTAAAAAAAAGATGAATCAAGATGATGAAGAATTGAAAAAAAACACTTACAGCTCCACTAGGTCCCATAATTGCCAAAACAGAACCAGGTTTCACATAACCACTCATGGCATGCAAAATGACTTTTTGTTCCTTTCTAAATAAATTCTTCATTGTAAATGCCAATCGTTCTCGAGGAGTGGTCAATTTCGAGGCTGGCAATGAGGGTCTCACTTTCACCACATAGGTCAAGTCATGCCATTCCAACATGACACTCGGAACTGTTCGACCATACGAACCTTTTACAGAATTGTGATTCTGATGATAGGATTTCATTTCAATCGAGATGGAATTATTGTTGTTCTCAACAACTACGGCAGCAGAAGTGGTTGTGAATGAAGTGCTACTACTACTGATCGCCGCAAGAGATTCCATATTTGAATAAATGGATGGAATGGCATGTGGCGGATGAGTAATCATAGTTTGGTTTGTGATGGTCTGTTCTTCTCTGTCATTTTCGAAAAGATTCTCAGCACTGCGCATTCCAACAACAAGAGGAGTCGTATTGGCGGTGGCTGTTGGTGTTGACATTTTTTGTGTGTAGTGTTTGCTAATCAATCTCGAGTATTTTATTGAAAATTCATCCGTCGCGGAGTTTTTGGAAAGGAAAAACAGCGCTAATTGATGTAATGAACAACCACGAACGAGAAGAGGGATTCAACTCGCGGACTTGACTTCGCAGTTATAAAACACCACAGACATGTATGATTCTTAAGAATAAGTGCCAACCAAGAACGTACAAATAAAGACAAGTCATTCATGAAAAAGTGCATTGTTGTTCAACAATAACAACATTTGCGAATCTATTCACTTGTTTACTGGGAATCAAAGACCACTCAATCTATAAGGCTGTCAAAAGTCTTTAATGTTCAATGCAACAAGTATGGCAATACTGGATTGTTTCTCAAGTTCATTCTTAGACCATATATTCTTTTAACATTTTCATCTTAGCAAATGACACACTTCTTGTTTGGAGAAGTGGTTCTATGATTATTCTTGTCTTCATCGTCTTCACGATCATTTTCATGTAAAGATGTGGGAATGAGTGTCAACGAGGAGAGTGATTGTTGTGTTTGCTCGACCAATCGTTCATGAAAACTCCATGCATGCATGTGTGGATTCATTCCCAATCGCTCTCCACTCTGAGCATCAACCTCCACCAAGAAGTAAGCAACCTCCTCCAAAGTTCCAACAATACAAATGGATCGACCTTGTGTTTTGGTACAAACGTCTCTTTTCAGAGTGCATGAAACATCAAAATGTGAAAAATGTGAAGTGGTGGTGCTTTCAATAATGCATTGTTTCCACAGCAGGTTTCCATTGTGAATGTTGAGGCAATAGAGGAAAATTCCATGTCCTCCACTCACAAGAACGTACAATCTATTTTCCAATACAATGGTTTGAACGTTGGGTTGATAGGAAAATTTTGACAAGTCGTCCATTGGTGTGCGCCATGAGGGATTTCCAATGGAAATGACACTTGAGTTATGTCTCGTTGTTGTTGTTGCTTCTTCTGTAGTACAAGATACTGCTTCTCTTCTTTCCTCATCATGATCATTATATTTTTGAATAGGGTCTGTTGTTCCACAATGATTCGAACAAGAAGAAGAAGAAGAAGAATCTGTTCCTCCTTCTCCTCCTTGTACGTCTTCAACTCTTTGAATTGGACAAAAGCTCATTTCATGCACATCATAAATTTCCACACTAAGCAAGCCGACTAATTGTGAGTCCTTCTCCACCATATACATGGCCAAAGGATTCGATGTATTTTCAATCTTTGTACCACTCTTCAAATGTACCAACTCGGTTCGTAATTTCTGTTTTTCAGTTCCAGACATGAGCCAATACTCAGAACCAATACATGTGAAATCGACTTGTAAATTTCTGGTACCCATCATGATTGGGACTGTGTATTCAAATGTTGCATTTTCCAAGTCCAATAAATTGTGATGATGAGTGGTGTTTGTTGTGGTTGTTGTGTTTGAAGGCACTTGTTTCTCAAAAGTCGAAGAAGTAGTCGTCGTCATCGTATCATGATTATTAGTATTTACAGAAATTTCTTCTTGTGTTCTCTCTTCATTGAGGAAAAGATTACAACTCACGAAATGCAAATGAGAACCTTGTGGCCTCACATCAAAGAAGATTCGATTCGGAGGATTCATTTGTCGTTGTGAATATTCATTTTCGAGATCTGTAATGGTCAAATTGAAAGTTGTGGTGAGTCGATTCCATGTTGCCATTGCACATGTTTTGAACGTTTTCAAATGGATGGAAATTAAGGAAGAAATGGATGATTCATTGCCATACACAGAGAGTATGAGATGATGAGAGGTCAGTACGGCGCAGTCAAATGTTCTCTTCTTGATGGAATTTTGAGTTGTTTCATGAGGTAGTGATGATGATGAAAACGATGATGTTTGCTCGCGTAACAGAGAAACATAATTCATGTTGTTGTTGAAATGATGATGCTGAGGAGGAGGAGGAGGATTGGAAACACTGCTACTACCACTCTTTCGTTTCCATTTTTGAAAAGTAGTCGAAGTGTGTGTGTGGACACAGGAAGAGGTTTCATTGGTCATCACATTCATTTGATCTTGTGACACATTGTAAATAAATTCGACTTGTCCCGTTTGTTTCCGCAATGACATGACAAATGTAGTGTCCACTCTCCTCAATATAATAATTAATTGTCGATCGTTTTGAAAGGTCTGACACACTTGTAATGGCGACCTTACATATTGTTCCAAATCCACACACCATTTCACACATGAAAAAGTTTCCAAATCCACACAAAATATTTTGTTGGAATTGTTTGTTGAACAAGACGAATGAAAGTGATGAAACAACAATGAACTACCACCACCACCCCCATCACCACTTGAATATTGCCTTCCTGAGGAGTGCACTCCATTCATGAATGAAAATAATAATATGGGATAGGCATATAAAGAATCATACGGCATGTGCATGGAATGATATTTGAAATTATTCATTCCTTTTCTCCATTGTTTGGATAAGGCAATAAAATTTACAAGTAAATCTATTGTGTGAGGACTTGTGGAGGAATCATGCTGAAAAGTCTTGCTGTGAGCATTCTGATTGGAATTGGTTGGTAATAATAATACATCACGTGGATCTTGATCAATGATGTGAGGATCCTTCTTGTCGACGTTGCTGGCGTGGAGTTCAAATTTTGGGAAAATAATGTGAGGAATGAATTTCAATTCGTGTTTCTGTAAATCGTATCGATAGGCTCCAAATAAGAAATATCGTTTTTTGACCTCTTTGATGTATATTTTACATTGTTCATAAAATTGTTTGTTGACATATTGAAAAGATATCACGACATCATGTATTTTACAATTTTCTAATATACACATGATCATTTCATCGGGAATGGAGTTCATTGTGTCATGAACTTTCTCCACGAATGTGTGTGTCGAGGACGTTGATCCGACACGAGGAGGATGAACCATCTTCACCTCCTTCATCTTTTTGTTTTGCATTTTTTTTTGTGGAAAACACTCTGTTTTTCTCGACGTTTGATCGATCCGACTGGTGACTGAATAATATTATTGTGGACGGACACACAGACAACATGTCGCCATGGTCAAATATTTTCTGAACGCTTAATTCCCCTGCGAATATTATGGAAGAGATACAAGTTCCGTATTGCACCATCCTTTTTCCTTTCCAACTCCGATTCCGATCGGAGAAAACTTTAAAAAAAAACTGACTTCCCTTCTTCTTCTGTTCGCCCTCATCACTTGAGATTTGTTTTTCCAATTCCAGAACCTCCTTCATCATGATCATGATGCAAACGGAAGCAAGCCTTCCAGCCAAAATTCTCGAGAAACGAAACCGAAGGCCAAGTCAGCAACAACCAACGCCAGAAATAATTGACAAGCCTCATCAACCACCGTTGAAATCAATTGACAGCCTTCCAACTTCATCGGCGGTGGTGGTAGTTAAAAGTCATCGTGATGATGATGATGGTGATGACTCGACCACCTCGGCTTGTTCCGCCAAGCAGCAAGAACGACAACAACTAGTCCTCAACCATTCATCATCATCATCGCCTACTCCTCTTCCACAACAACCACCACCACCACCATTCATGGAACAAGGAATGAATGAGGCCATTCCGAAGAAGAAGAAGAAGAAGAAGAATTCTTCTCCAGAAACGAATCAGAATGATAATGGAAAGAAGGAATTCGGAGGCTCTGGCGAAAAGAATAATTATTTTGATGGACAAGGAAATGTTCCTCTTCGTAACAACCAAATGACGAATCCTCCTTGTCCTCCCATCATGGCGAAGACGACCACGACGAACACAGAAAAAGAGTTTGAGCCTTTGCTTCCGAGACCGATCCGAACAGCCGCTTCCACACCATTGACCAACAACACAACGAGCTCATTACCTTCCATTCCTATAACGGCTAGCAACAATAATATGATGATTCATCATGGACCTTACACAGCTGCGATAGGAGGAATCAATAACAACAATAACAACACGGGTGCAAGTTTCACTCCATCGCCATTATCGGCGAACTCTCATGCGGGGTTTTCTCAGAACGCTTTTCCGAGTCAGTCGTCCTTCTCGAATGCGATCAGCAACGTTATGAATCATTCACAAGACATGAGTGCCGAAAACAAAAAGAGAAGAAGAAATCAAGCCAAATCGGCGTGTGAAGCTTGCCGACGTGCTCACACCGCATGTCAAGACCAAAAACCATGTCATCGATGTGTCAAGCTTGGCTTGGAATGTGTAGAGGCACAGAAAAAGACAAAGGTGAAAATTGCAAAAACTTCTGGAACTTCGCCGTCAGCATCCATGTTACCTCTCTCGACAATCATGACAGCGAGCACTACCATGACATCCAACGGTCAATACAATTTGCCTCAGACCTTGATCAATTGCGGTGCTTCTGCTCATGGATCAATGACGAACACCACTACTCAAGCATCCAGCGACCATCAGAGACATCAAACTGGAGGAAACCAAACATCTCCACCTGTTAAAGGTGTCTCCCGTAAGAAGCATGCAGAATCTGCAATTGGCTCAGTTTCTTCTTCTTCGTCGTCAACAACCTCTTCGTCATCGGATGGTGGTGGCGAACAACGAGGTTTTGATCCAGTCCCTGTTCAATTTCATGCATCTTCCCACACGATTGATGTTAGTATTCAACCTCATCATGGTGGTGGTCATGCATTTCAAGAGTCTACAAGTCCATTGGGTGGATTAGTAGCGAGCAATCATCAATCACAAGCTTTAACTCACACAACAGGGCAACCTCTTGCAACTCCTGCAGCATCTATGCCTAATGCCTCGCAACAATCAGGTCACATGATGAATTCCATTCCTTACCATGATTCACACCACAATTATGGGTCGTCTTCATCGACACCACATGACAGCTTGTCCAATTACCACCCACCAAACACACCAACCACAGGAGGAGACAGCAACAACAACGTTGGTGAGGGATCGGTCCACCTTTCTCAATTGTCACCTCAATTCATTTTGCAATTCCAACAACATGTCAAGGATGGAAACATCGACAAACTACGTGCAGCGTGTGAGCAGTGTTTTCAACTCATTACCATGTCTGTTGAGGAAATGAAAAAGACGTTTGCCATTCCTCAACTCTCTCGTCATCAACAACAAGATTTTCAATGGAATTTGACTCGTAATGGATTTTTATTGTCCTACTTGTATGGAAAATTCAATGTCATGAATATGATGAGAGATGTATTATGGACTCGTCATCGAAAAGAGTACATTGATTTTCTATACAAACTCATCTCATTAGAAGACGACAAGGCACTCATACGCATGTTTTTACAGGGAGTTCAATTAGATCTCAACACGATTGAGAATGATAATGGCGTTGGATTATTAAGCTTTTGTGCATGTTTCGGTCGAATTGAAATTTTCAAAATGCTTTGTGAAGAATTTTCTTGCTCACTCTATCAGTGTCGAAACGAAAAGTATTTACCCATTCATTTTGCTTGTAGTTATGGAAATGTAGAAATTGCAGAGTATATTCTTCAAAAGCATCCAGATCAACTCGATATTCAAATTAATAATCACAGCTCTCCCCTATTAATTTCAGCCGCCTATGGTAGCATGAAGAGTGTCAAGTTTTTAGTGGAACGTGGAGCCAATGTGATGTTGAGTGATCATGACGGTCAATGCGCGGTTTATAATGCCACCAAGTACAATCATTTTTCAATTGTTCAATATTTAGCACAACACAATGCAGATCTTTATGCCAAAACTAACTCTGGTCAAAGTATTTTTGACTTGGCAGAAGGATCACCAGAAAAAGAAACTCTTATTGGAGCTCATCATTCAAAACAAAACTCTCAACGATAGAATTTCCTTACAGGATGACCTTATTAGATCAATGAGGCAAACTTGTAAATAAACAATGAGTTTTGGGTTTTTGATAATGTTGATTTTCATCCAATGCTAGAAAGTTTGAGGAAATTGATGGTTCCTATTTATCCACATCTAATTTTCCAAAATTAACCTATTTGAGCATATCGAATGGACTCTTTGCAATGAACAATTTTTTGGTAAATCTTGCTTCTGGATCATCTTTGAAACATTTGAAGCATTTAGAATTGTTGACAGACTTGTTTCATGAACAGACATTGCTTGACATTGTGAACCATTTATGTCCTCGCTATTTGACAATCTATCGTAATTATGCTTTGAATTACGAGGAATTAAGGAAGAAAATAACATCCTCAACCAAAATAATTTTTTATGAAGAATTTCAATCAGACAAGTTTATTTCACTTCAATAAATTTGTTTTCAATTTCTTATGGTTAAAAATTGACGATTCTCCACTTTTGACGAGACTTATTTGAATGGCTAATCATCATGGACCTCCATAATAGAAAGAACTCAAGAGTTAAGAAGCAAATTGAAAGGAATTCTTCAAAAAAATGCCCAGAAAGAAAACTTCCACAACAAGCGATTCTTCCACGAGAATGGATCTTGCAGATGATGAGAACTCCATGGCTCCATCATCGGATTTTTATCCAACACCTCCCTTGTATAAGAATAATTCGGAGCCATCATCACGGAAATCCACTCATTCCGATGCTTCTACTATGATGGTGTTTCCATTGAAACAATCTGATTTTGATAATTTTGAAAGAGAATTACGATGTGCGATATGGTAGGTATAACCTTTGGATTTTAATCGTTAAGGATCATCATCACGATTCAATATTTAATCACAATGAAAATGAATTACTTTGACATTACTGTTTTGGATTATTTCTTTTTATTATAAAACAATGTTTTGTTCCATGAATATTTAAATATTTAATGGATCTCTAAATATATTTAATTTACACCCACAAATAGTTTGGAAGTTTGGAAAGAACCAACAGCTACTCATTGCAGCCACTTGTTTTGTTATGACTGCATTGAACAAGGAATGAAAATTAAGAAAGAATGTCCTCTTTGTAAAACGCCCATTCTCACCAAGAGACATCTCATGCCCATGCAATCATTGGCCAATCTGGTGGAAGAATTTCACAAATTCAAACGAAAATTCGATCAATCGATGGAACAATTTGGATCTAATACCAATACAAAGCACCCGTCAACTTGTACATTTGAAACTACTACTCCCTCCTCTATGGGAAATACCTATGAAGAGTTGTGTTCCATGTATCCCGATCCGACCAAGGCAGTGTCATCATCCTCTACAACTACCAACAAAACTCCAGCAAATACTGGAAGAAAATCAACAGCCAACAACATTTACGGTTCTGGAACAACAGCAGCAACGACAAGTTCCAACACTGTCACAACTGGTAAAAAACGAAGATTTCACAGAAAAGGATCATCCAACATTTCACAACCACAAGATGGAAATGTCTCCGACTCCTCAACCGCTTCTATTGAAGCCATTATTATTCCTTCGGACGATTTCATGGAGGATGACTCCGTACATGACCAAATACAACGTATCGATGAACAATTGACTGCTAAAAGAATGAAACTTTCTCAACTAGAGGAACTCTTATCTGACCTCAATGAGACCTATGGAGTTTTTGGATTTTCACATGAAAGATATCCTTTTCTTTCGAGTTTTGTACAAAATGATATCATACCTGTAACATCAACAATATCGGCAAGTGTCAGCACTGCGGCTGGAATTTTGCAACACTTACAACATGTAAATATGCAAACAACAGCTACACAATCTCAACACTCTCAGGCCACTCTGGGATCTCAATCTTCAAAGAGAACATCCCATAGAAATTCAAAGGCGAAACGACTGTGTCTCTGCGGAACTAATTTAACAACGGATGCAAAAGAAAAATTAGAAAAGGCAGCAAAATATTTGGGCGGTGAAGTGAGGAACGAATTTACGGATGAAGTCACCCATTTGGTTTCACTCCTAGATGAGAACAGACTTGCTCGAAGAACGATCAAATATTGTGTTGCTGTTGTTTCTGGTGTGTGGATTGTTGGAACGGAATGGCTGGATGCAGTGCTTAAGGCCAAATGCCATGTGAATGAGGAAGATTTTTGCGCGTTGGGTGATGTGACCATCAAGTACAACTCACCAGCCGAAGCAAGAAAAAGCATAGCCAATGGAAATAATCGATTATTCTTCAACTATCGCGTGCATTTTCATGGTACCTTTAGTGCCAAGTCCAAGAATCCCTCTAAAAAAGAACTCACTGATTTGGTCACGTTTGGAGGTGGCACCATTCATGGTACCATGTTCAAGAGAGTTAAAAAATCCAAATATGAAAATGTCATTATTGCAGACAATGATGTGACACGAGAGGAGGCTGACAAGATTGAACAAGAAACTGGACACAGGCCGGTTACTTGCAAGTGGCTTCTAGACAGTGTGAGTTATTTGAAAATCATGGATCAACAAAGTTATGCTGTGTAGAGGTTTGACAAAGTACTTTGTCACAAACATTTGACATTCATCGTCCAGTTCTTATCAGAACCCTGAACCGGCCCAAAAAACCACTGTTTCCTTGGAACAGTTCTTTTTTATTCAGGAAAATATTGTATGGGCTGTCATGACACGGAAAGAATGACCATATCACATAAATAATTTCAGAAAATCATTTGGCCCAACCAATCGTTCACCATGAAAACAATTATACCTCTCGATCACTGCTATGTCGAATAATGTTTGGTTCCATGCAAGTCAGACAGTATACTGAATCATTGCCACCATTCGAAGGATTCACACGCTCCTTAATTTCCAATCTTCACCTTTTCTGTTTGTCTACTTGTGGCAGAAACGACGACAAGTTCTTTGGCTCCTGGCTCGTGGGATCGTCCCTTAATTAATGGATCTACAATTAAGAGTGGATTTCTACTATTGAGAACATCTTCATTAACGGTGATACCATCCAAATATTGTTTCAACATGTCACGAAGCTTTTTGTTTTGATCTACCAAGTGCTCCTTCTCCTGTTCGAGTGCTAAATTGTCCAGAAGAACCTTATTGAAACGTTTGTAGAAACGATCGAGCTGTTGCCACTCAGATTCAGTGAACTTCTTTTCCTCACCGTCCATCAAATCTTCCATGGCAGATTCAGCGACCGAAGCTAAAGCCGTCGTGCTTTCCAATTCCGTTTCAAAAGGAATCAAACGCTCTCTCTCAGTTTCATACCTGCGATTCACTTCAGATAACTTGAGGATTCGTGAGGCCTTTTCCAGCTTTTCATTGAGAGAATCGATCGTTTCCTTACTCATTTTGACTAGCTCGGTGAGTCTCTTCTTTTCTGACTCTCGAAAGGCATTCATCTTCTTTTGAGTTCCTTGAAATGTTGGGAGAGCTGATCCTTCTCCTTAATGAGTTTGTTGTTTCTGTCCTCGCACTCTCTGAGATTGTTCAACCATTTTGCTTTCCAGTGAGCTAGAGCTTCCTCCTTCATTTTGATTTGATACGTTTGGTTCTTGATAATTTCAATGTAACTGCTGTCACGTTCTCTCAAAATGATATAATCCTTATATTTTTGATTCATGGATTCGTAGTGATCATTGTTCTCTTGCTTGGTGATGCGGCGGTATTCTTCGATTTTGTCATTCATGTTGCCGACCATTTGTATGAGCTCTTCCTGATATCGATTCTTGACCTTTTCCTTGGTTTGGACAAAATCCATTTCCATGAGTTCATTCGTTTTTTCCTCTCTCTTTTCCATTTCTTTGGTAATTTCAGCCCATTCCTTCATTTCCTCCTCGTGTTTGATCCGTAATTCTTCCATTTCTTCCTCATATTCCTTTTTTAAGAGATACAAGTCATTGTTGAACTCTTGATGGAGAATAGTGAGACGTTGATCTTGCAATTGTAGCAATTCCTCGATATGTTGCATGTGAGTTCTCAGAGAAGATCGGTACTGCTCCTCGGATTCATCCAATTCTCTGTACATGAGTTGAATGGTGGCATTCTTTCTGTCGACTAATCGGTCGTGATCCTGAGCCTGTATTTGAATTGTTTCCTTGAGCTCTTTCAATTTACTTTCTCTCATCAAGTACAACCAATTCGCATTAATATTGGTGAGATTAATTTTCGAGTAGGACTGTTCTTCGTCCTTGAGCTGACGAATTTTCATTTTCAAATGTTCTTCTCGTTTCTTTCTATTTTCTTCCTCTCTCAATGCTTCGACATCTTGGATGACATTCGGAGTATCATTATTGTCATTGATGCCTTGCAAGGCATTCGCGGAAGAGACAAAACTTCCCATGGTATCATTCAGTTGAGTATTTACAATATTACTGACGTTCATGGATGCATTTGGATCAAAAGGTTTAAATCCTTCTTCATCATCTTCGGGTTCTTCCTCTTGTTGAAGTGCATGATTTTCGTGTTGAGCTTCCTCCGCATTTGCTGCTTCTCCCGCCTCATTATCATCACCAGCCGTTGTTGGAGGAGTGGGTGTCGGATCTACCACATCATCTTCTTGAGGCGGAGAAGACGACGAAGAAACCTCTTCTCTGGAAGCCGAAATGACCTGCGGATCTCCTTCATAAGATTCACTCATTTTTTTTGTAGTGATTTTTGGCGCGCAACGAAAAGTTTCAATTTTCTTGCCGATAACAGGAAGATATAAGACACACAAGATATCTTTTGAATGTGTTTTCTTGGAGCCATTTACAAAACCTGTTCACTATTTTACAAAACTCGAATCAATGTACAATTGTTT
>NW_025407967.1:34635-123524 GCF_008403515.1 Naegleria fowleri
TATCCAATATACCAAGGTGTTGTTTTCCTTGTGATACTTCCGTCAATATTTGCATAATAGGAAGATCCTTCGATTAATTCTTGTTGCATATTCGAGAATGTGACAAGACCTCTTTGAGCCACTTTGACAGTTCCAAATGAGGATCCTGAAGAAATGCAAATTCCAATCCATTTATATCCTCCTTGCCAATTTGATAATTCTGTTGATAGAACGAAATATTTGTTGTCTAATTGGTGAAGGTTGTTGTTGTTGTTGCTGTTCTTGGATTTTGGATGTTGTAAATTTGCATGCATGGCGGTGGGTGACAAATTTGTTGAACTCAATGTTGTAAACAACACTCCAAATTTGGCTATTGAGCTAATGTCGTATTGAAGAGTTTGTGGTGAAAAGGAGAGATGCTTGAACGGTGTCGAGCACACTGGATACTCATCATGTGAGAGAGTTTGTGTGGGTGTGGTACATTTGATGGTATAAAAAGATTTCATTGGTGGAGACACTTTTTGTTCGGAAGACTTTGAGGAACAGTGTTGCATTGTCAGCACGTCCAAAGAGTTCATATTGTCTTCCAAATATTCATACGTCAGAAAGACATCATATTCTCTGACACCTGGCTCGAGAACGTTTTTCGTGGAATGCACGAGCCATGCATTCGTGACACGTCCAGGAATGACTGTTGAAAAACTAGTTCCTGTCATAATTTCATAATTATTTGTCGTTGTCACGATTTGTCCATAGAGCATGGAAACAGATCCATCATGATTATTCAAACATGAGAAAATAAATTTTCCACCTAAAATATTTCTAACTTGTATATTGAGATCAGGTTTGTATCCATTCGACAATTCTGAAAATTGATAACCTTTACGACATGTTGGAATGGGTTGTGTGGAATAAATTTGAATGCCATTCAATAAAATAGCCACCGATTCAGTGGCAATGAGTGATAAAGTTTGCAAAGTTTGTTGGTCACTACTTGAATATCTATCGTCACGACTTGAATATTTTTCTTCCATGTGAAGAGTGGTTAGATCGACCGAGTAACACGAAATTCCTTGTTGTAAAGTGAGTTGTGAAATTTTAACTCGAGAAGGTTCACCATTTGAAGTGAAAGGAGAGGAAGAAGGAGATCCCTTGAATGAATCGATCGCCTCTAGTTGTGTTTGTAAATCAAATAAATAATATCGACACGTATTGTCATCGAATCGATGTGAAACAACTCCAACTTGTTTCTGAGAATCTTTAAGAATGATCGCCATCGAAGAGCTTGCTAAAATTCTTTCATTGCTCCATGCTAATTCTTCTTCAACAGAATGTTGCCAAGATGGAAATGTGTAATTATAAATTAAAATTGGATCCGATTGAAAAACATGTGACGTCTCGTTCTCGATCTGACCAATCAATAAATAGAGAAATAATTCTTTCGTTTCCGTATTTTTCACATGAATCATCATGACTGTTTGTTGAGATTCTTCCACATGATGAATGCAATGAATGAATACTTGATCAATGGTTTGTGGAATAAATGTCATGTTTTTGAAAATGTAAATGGGTTGTACATATTGTTTGCCTCCTTTTAGAATCCAACTTGACAAGATGACAGTACCATTATTGAATGATTTCGAATGAATATCAGAAAATGTCACATTGATATTATTTTGATATTCTGGTCTCACTACAAGAATAGAATCAAAATGAGGATAAAACGAAACAGTTCGAAATTGGCCTGTCACCTCTTGCGAGTAATTTGTTTGAACACTCGAATAAGAAAATCCCATTCCAAATCCCTGATACACATGTCCATTTCCATCCACTGAAACAGCTGAAAATGGAATAATTCCATTCGAAGAATCTACTGAATTTGATCCTCCCACTTGAAATTCATGAACGTCATGATTCACATAAATTGGTGACAAGACATACGCCAACACACAACTCAATAAACACAAAAACACCATATTCAAAATAAAGATCATAATATTCAATACCAAATTACAGCTTAATTTAAATTGAGTTCTTGTCATTCTTAATTGATTCATTTCCATTTCTACTTGATGAAGTAAGGGTTGAACTTCATTAATTCGAATATTTTCATAACGATTCGAGTCGTGAGGTTGTTGATGATAATGTTCTACTCGAATAGAACTACTTGTCGTCGATTTTGACATGTGGGGCAAAGATTCCGCAAATTCCAATGCTGTGGTTCCATTTCTATGATTGGCAGCAGTTTTCGAAGAGGAAGACAATTTTCGAGAAGATTTTTTCTTTTTCGTTGTAGTAATTGTTGTTGTTGTTGTTGGAGGAGGAGGAGGAGGAGGAGGATTGAGTAATGATGATGATGACGATGCGAAGGGAGTTGTTGTATTGGTGGAGCTTGCACTACTAGAAACAGAGTCACTCCGATTGCGATCAAATGTTCTTGGTGATGGCGGTGACAAGGAGGACATGAGAAGGTTTGTATTGATGATCTAACAAGAGTGTGCTGTGATGCACGTGAGAAGGTTTTCTAGTATTTATGGACGTGGTTGTGTGAAAGATGTTCTTGATTGGCGTTTTTGATTTTTTCTTTTGGTGGATGGTTCGTTTCTGCGCAGTTCATGAAAGGCGTTCGACAAATCGAGAGTGTTATTCGATAATAGGTGGGAGAGAATGTTGTTGTGTGGATTTTATTGGAATTGGATTCGGAAGGTGAGTCAAATGTCTTCATTGGAATCCAAAATGCCAACTCGAGTCGCTCCCGTGTGTAGATATATTCAAAAGGGATGAAGCAAAGATTCATCACATTCATTGTTTAATCATTGACCTGATCTTCAGAGATTGGATTATTGATAAAAGCAGAATCATCTAATTCAATGATGGACCAAAAATCTTTCAATAGTTCCATCACACGAGGAATCTTGGGAAGCTTTTTGGCGTTTAGTCTCATCAAATCGTGTGCCACTGCAACATTTTTGATGGCATAATCTGAATCGTGCGAATCCACAATTGGGAATTTACAATAGCGTTGTGAAAAGTGGGTCAAAATGGTTCGATAGGCGTTCATCTTTTCACCAACCTGAATGGCCTCATGTGAACATGAATGCTTCTTGTTTACAGCATCTTGAAGAAGTGCAGCTTCAAACGTTGACTCGTGAATCAGCACCGTGCAGTCTTTGCCAGCGTCAATGAGGCGTTGGCAAGGTCGTGTATCTCCTGAAAATACCACTTTCCATCCTTTTTGATGAGTCACAACAATACCATGTGCCTCACTGCATGTGTGGTCGACTGGTACATTGACCATTGATTTTAAGCCGAGAGGAGCCAAGACACGATCGATTAATATCTTATCTGGACTGTAAGTGTCAGGAGTAATGTTTTTCATGGGCACAAAATCAAAGGCAAACTTCGTATCGCTCGAGCAACAAATGTATTCGGAGAGAGCAACCTTGATACGATTTTGAGCAACAATGACCACCTTGTCGTTTGTCAATTCAGAACGTTCTTCCAAAAAGTGTGCCAATCCCAAGTGATGGTCTGCATGCAAGTGAGAAATCCAAATGCATTTTAGTTTTTTCAAAATGGCCTCTGCTTTTTCTTTTCCACATGCTCTGTAAATTTGAGACAATGTTCCTTCTCCACAGTCAAACAGAATTGCTCCACGATCGAACAAGTTCAATAAAATACCAGTCACTGTGGGAATTGTTAGCACGTGTGTTAATAATTGAGAAATAATGTGAAAATGTGAGATGAAATGTAACAACTTGCACCACTACCAACAACAACTTACCATTTCTATACTTGGATGGAATAGAAGAACCAGTTCCCAAGAAAATTATTTCAAATTCCTCATCACTACATTTCTTTAAAATATTGGCTTGTGGATGAGATTCGGTCTGATTCAAGTCACTTTCCTTGGCAACTCTTTCCTTGTAGTCATTCAAATGTTTGGCAATGGCTGGATAATTTTGGTAAAAGGTTTGCTCAACTTGTTCTGGATCAATTTTGTGAATATACGGTACTTTGCTATTGTCTATGCCTCTATATCGAACTGGAATAAGATTGTATCTCATTAAACTTTCTCCATATACCACTTTTGCATTTGGATGCTGCTCAATGACTTGTGATCTATTTGAGTCAGAGTCACTCTTGTAATTCGGTGTTAAACATTGAGTAAATAATTCCTTATCAACTAGACTGAACTCTGTAATGTTCGTACAGGAGGAAACAAATGATGAGGCATCCTTTGAGGAGTCTTCATTTACAATGACATGATCGCATTCCTTATGAAACTTATCCATAAATTCTCGATATTGAGGAGTTGTGAGAATATGATGAGGAACACAGTGTATCACCGATACTACCGTGCTCATGTACTTTTCAAAGTGTTTGTTTGACAACAAACTTGTCAAGTAATGCTCATTAGGGCAATTAATAATTAGTACTTCTGAACCAGGTGTTGGAGGACTAATAATATCTTCAGGTTTGATGGTACGTCCGTTCACTTGTATGGTTTCACCTTTGACAAGTCTTCCTCTGTCTGCTCCAACAATGCCAAGCAGGTTGGCTTTTTCAGCATCAAATTTACCTGGAATGTCTGCAGTCTTGCATAAAAAGCATAGACAATAATCAGCCATGGTTGGATGCATGTGTTTAAGCATTTCTCTGAGAGACTCATTTTGAGTAATTTCAAACTCGCCTAATGGTTGAATGTTCAAGCGGTTTTTAAAGCTATAATAACATGCCTCACTCTCCTTTTTTTGCTTTTTTTTTCATGGGAGAAAGGTCTGTACTTTGAGAATCACGACCGCTGCTATTTGATGACGAGGTATTTTTGTTGTTGTCATTCTTCTTAGTTGAGAAGAGAAAAATCCCAAGATAAATTTCCAACAATATTTGACGAGTGTTTTCTAAAGCTGCCATTAGCATTTCGTAATACGAATGGCGCTCCAAAATCACATTGCTGTAAGTGGGAGTGGTAATCTCCTCTTGAAGCACGGTCACTTTTTAACAGTAAACCTCGTACTGTAAGATTTTCATCGCTATGAAAAAGATAATCTTGGTCTAGTTGATGTTCCATCATTTGATTCAACATAATCTTAAAATGCATTGAAGTTTTCACAAACGGCCTCAATGATGTTAAATAATGCCACAAATTGGGAGGTCCATACAAGTGAAGTTTGTTGGCGGGTTGCAATTCGGAAGACGTAATAATTGCTCCTGGTAAACCTCCCAAATAGGTTGGTGAAATGTGTGGAATGAAAATATGATCCAAATTAGAGAATATACGCACTCCACATTCGGTACAGAAACGGTTTAGATTTTCGGAGCAATTGAATAGATATCTATTGTGAGAGAAAGAACGAAGTGGATTCGTAAAAGAATATTATCCACGATTAAAAATCATGGTGATTTGAAAAGGATGATAATGACAAACAAATAATTTTACAAGTCGAGCCGAGAGAAACAACACATAAAAGATGGGATTATTCTGAATACATACAATCCGAGAAAATACATACCTCTTTCCATTTGTAAAGAACGATATCGTTGTCTCTCCCTCATTATTGGGCACGAGCAAAATCTCGTAGAAAGTGTGCATATTTTTTACGACAAGGCTTTGAGAGATGTGTCGGCAAGGAGAGGACGAAGAAGAATGGATGATGAGAAAAGAGGAGCGATGATGATGCGTTTTTGAGAATGAAGAAGGGAATGGGGTGATGATGCTACTACTCAAGGTGGGAATTTTTTGTTTGTTATTGGTGTAATGGTCGTGGGTGGTTTTCGAGATGGAGGAGGGTGATGATTTATGGGAAAGGGCAGTGTTGGAGCTTTCGCTACTATGAATAAAACGTTCGAACGAACGTTTGCTTTTTTGCTGATGTTGTTGATTTAATTCCGATGACAAATGAAAACCGAATTGTATCATTTGATGATGGCTCGGACAGAGATTCTTGCCACTTTCAAAACAAAAAGTTTTACGAGCATTCACAAATTTTATCATTTTTTTCTTTCTGAGTGAGGCTTGCGCGAAGAATTGAATGTCATAATCCAATCACTGATGAGCTTTGAGGTATCTATCATTATTATAGATCATGTTGTTCTTCATTATGGTGTGCCTGAACTGTATAAGGGCTCATCGAATTCATTGTTTTCATCGTCGTCGAACAATTCGTCATTTTGATGCTGTTCGTTGTTTGGGCTATTCAAAGAATCAATGTCCTCAAAGGTTTTGAACTGTTTAAGGTCGTGTCGAGACTGTGGTTGTTTTGATTTGTTGTTAGAATGATGTGTTTTAGCAGAGGACTTGGATGGAATGATTGATACAAGAGGCACGTCTTCTTCGTCGCTGTCACCATCATTGTCATCCGTGAAAGAGGATGATTTTTTTCGTTTCATTGTTTGATTTCGAGCAGCCGAGGATTGCGTAGAAGCGTGTTGTTGTTTTGTGGATGATGAGAGCGGTACATTCTTGTTCTTCTTTTTGGCAGAGAGCACGGGAGTGTTATGCGAGTTCAACCTCGAATTCAGCAACAGGAGGGCATCTTCGGGTAACAAGTCCTCTCCGGTTCCTGATAAATCAAGGTCATCACTATTGGTTTTTGAGTTGCTTGTGGTTCGTATCATTTGACTTGATTTTGGAATGGGAGTAGCTGAGAGAACTCCTGTTGTCATTAAGGGTCGTGTGACACTTGAGGGTGTCGATGGAGTACAAAGGGGAGGACTCGAAGAAATCGTCGTCATGTGATCTTTCTGCTCATTTGAGGCTGTGTCACCTGTGGAGGCTATTGTGGATGAGGTTGGACGTGGTGGTTCACCTGCGGGCATGATGTTCTGGTGCTTTTCATCTTCCGTTAGGAGATTGGCTTTGGAAGTTGCAAAAGAATGTCCCTGCTGTTCATTGTTCATTTCTTCTTCTGCCTTATTTGAGCTGTCACCACTGAGATCCATTTCGTGATCATTTCTACAAGTATTGGTGGTGGATTTCTTGCAATGGTGGTCATCTTCGTTATTGTCGGTAACATTCTGATCGTCACTCTTCATTGTTGTACACATCGTTGGCAGGTCATGCTGCTTATTATCGGTCGATACAGAGGTAGGTTCATGATTTTTCATGAATGAATGCGTCTGGGGTGTGGTTGTTGTAGTTTCTTTCATCTTCTCACTTTGAGGTCTTTGTTGTATCTTTTCAGGAGGAGGAGGAGGCGGGGTAGGTTTAATGATACCGACCCCATATTTCAGGGCAACATCTTGAATAGAAGCAATGAAATCGAATAAATCCTCATCAGATAAACGGTCAATTTGCTTGAGCATAGGCACTTTGATACCAGTGGTGTGGTCTTCTCTCTTGGCAGTGACCTTAGGGTTTTGTTGCGACCATTTCGATAAATCTAACCCATTCAAGATTAATCCTAACCTCTTGATGAGTATTCTCTGAAAATGAGAGACAAATTCTCTCTCTTTGATGAGTGTCGTTTTCATGCATGATTGTTGGGGAGTTGTCACTGCGCCCGAGTTTACTGAACCAGCAGCACCCGACTCCAAGGCCATACAATACCGAAACAATTGTGATATGAGAAAGTGATTAGTTTCACTAAAGTTTGAAAGTAACTTGTTGAATTCGCTCAATCTGGTCAGAACGGTATCAATTTCAAGAGTAATTTCAGTAATTTGTTTGTACAATTGTTTTGCCATGCATTTCACGAGAGCAATGCAAGGTGATACATAAACGTTAGCAGTCGGAGTTGGATACATTCTTAGGGTGGAGGAAGTGATGGGATTTCCTGAATTTTCTTGCACTGTTGAAACCGTTACATATAATCTGGACATGAGATTAAGCATAGACATCCACAATAGTTTCAAACGGTGAGTTTGTAAGTTACATGAAACGATGGTTTTTGCCTCTTCCGATCTCAGGTATCGTCCAATCAGGGTCATTGGAATATTGAAACTCTCACATATTGAGTCCAGGGAAAAGAAGGAAAGAGCATGTTCTATGGATGAATTTTCATGATCATCCGAGGCGGAGTGTGTACATGGATGATTGATATTATTATTGTTGTTACTATTGTTACTAGTATTATTCTTATGGATGAGAAGATTATTTCTTCTTCGGAGAGAAGCATCTTTCAAGTCGGAAATAAAGCCTTCTTCTTGTTGCTTTTGTTGAGGTTGATGATTCATATCCATCAAAACTAAATGCCCTGTTTTTTCATTGAAAATTCTCTTCCTTCGTGCGAAATTTGGAATCGAGAGAGGAAAGTGGTTGCACGATGATGATGATGATGTGAAGTTATTCTGAAAGCGATGATTTTGCATTTTTTTCCTTGTTCTACCGCACACTCGAAGCAACAAATAGTCTCTTCATTCGCTAATTCACCATTGAGGATTGAACATCAATGAATACCAGTGGTGGTGTGCAATAAGTTACGTAGCCTTCAGGGATAATAAAAGTATATTTTGTTCTTTCGATCATCGAACCGTCATTGAAACCAATTTTGTCGACACATTACATGAAGGAGGTTGGTGTTCTCATATTGAAGATGTCCATAAATTAACAGGTAACGAATCAGGGATGGACATTTTTAAATATAAAAACATGTCCAACCAGATTGGGTTGAATTTTACTAATAATAATAATATTTTAAGACTATAATAAGAAAGGTTTGTTTTCGTTTCAAAATTTTAAGGATCATCGCCCTCTCACCAGTCAAGTCTCACTGTCAAAATGTCTAATGAATTCCACATCTCTCATAGATACTCCATGTTGTCAATTCTAAATCATTTAAATGCACCTAAAAGGAACATCTTGCTCTCATTTTCAATGTATTAAAAAACACCAAATTGCTAATTGATTCACGTCATGCTTCCTTCTCGTTCCATTTCATTCCTATTAAAAATTGCCTTCTTTTTGTTTCTTCTCTCGTCCACAAACATCATTTCTCTTCTTCATGCTCAACACCAATTAATCCAACTTTTCAAAGGACATTCTTGCAAGGGAAAACCCTTGAACCAAATTTACAGCGTCTCCTCCTCTTCTTGTCAGAAGATGGGTTGCTACTCTGTTGGTGAATCGAGTTATACCATTTCTTGTCCTGACACTCTTCCAAACTCACCTCAATTAGGTGAATACATGACAAAATTCTACAGTGATCCAAAATGTACTGGAAATCCATCGCGTGTTTTTATTTATAGATTGAATACTTGTATTCAAGCTTCTAAACAAAAGTTTGGCTCTTACATGTATAAGGGTTGTCAATCTTTTGTGACTTACAGTGATGATCATTGTCAACAAGAACTCGAGACGAAACCTCTTACGAATATTGATTGTTTTAAAGGAAAGAACATTCAATGCCTTGATGCTGCAATGAAAAGTAGTAGTAATAGTATTAGTAGAATGATTGGAATTGTGACCACATGGTCCTTGATGGTTGCAGTCTTGATGGTGATCGATTCCTTGTGAATCACATTGATTGGGAACACGAGATTGTTTGGAATACACACAAATTACACCACTATTTGTTCCTTGTTTGTCCCGTTTGTAAATGATACTTGTTGAATATGAAATAAAAGATGAAATAAAAGATAGGACATGATTGGATCTCTTTCTTATAACAACCATAAGAATCAAAGGATGCTCATGTTCTTCGACAAGAACAACAATATTGTAACCACATTTGGAGAACTAGTGGGAGATGATTATGCTTAAAGATTCCACAGTTTAACGACTTTATATACAATAATGATTCCCTCTGAAGAAAACCCTTATATTGTTTATAGAATATTCTATATTCAACATAATGATCCCATGAACTGATTTCATTGCAAACATCCTAGAAACATCCTAGAAACATCCTAGAAACACCAAGCATAGGATGGACCCCAACAGTTGCAAGTACATGGACATCCATAGATGCGACAAGTACCAGTGTTATAATCAAAGATACACCATCCTCCACATAATCCTTGGCTGAAATGAACTATTGTTCCAAGAAGTAAAACCAAAACCAGAAACACCATGAGAAAGCTCGTCTTCATTTTGTTGTTGTGAATTTGCAAAGATCAACACAATGTCAAGAGATTTTAAGGTTATTAAAGATTTGGAAATTTACTTTAATATCTTAATTAAAAATCAAAATTGTCATTTAGTTGGATTTGAGAAAAGTAAAATGGGAAATTGTTTTAAAATATTCAAAAGAAGAGATTGAGAACATTGGTTGTGAAAAAAACGTCTCCGTTTTTGAGAATAGGATTTTACATTTTCATTTGTTAAATTTATCTATAATTTTCATATCACATGGATGAGAACGAGAAGAATTGCCGAATCAGAATTAAAAATTAATATAATAGACCTGTGAAACACATTCTAAGGGGATTCATGGTTTCGTTGTTTGGTATTTAAAGTAATGAAACAAATGGGGTTGACTTTCGATGTTTGAAACGATTTTCTGCTTTTATTGTCAATTAGTCTTATCAGAAGATTCCCAAGTTTTAAGGTTTTAAGCAAGAAGGAGATCACAATGAAGGCAAGGAAGCCATTTGGCATCAAAATTTAATTAAAAATTATTGTAAGAGTTCGTCAATCAACCTTCTGGTCTACAACAACATTTGGTGACATTAACGGTTGACAATGTATTTCCTTATTTAAAGATGAAAGGAATTTCCAACTTGTCACTTTGGTCTGTGGAGTAGTTGGAATATTGCCATTATATTACCTGTCATTGAAGATGTCACTTATTATTAGTAAAGAACCATTTCATTTCAGTACTGAAATTGACAAGTAGTCGTGTGAAATAATCTAATTATGGAAGAAAGATTCTCTGTTTGGTGATCTTCATTCTCGATATGTTCCAAAAAGGAAAGTTGATTTGCTCCTACCTCTACTGTTTTATGATAACTAAATTAACAACAGCTTGTCCCATTCTCGGTCAAATGAAATCCAAACACAACTCTATCATCTCATTTACTGTTTGTTGGTGTCCTTTAAATTCCCTTTTCGAAACGCCATCTGTCATTTCAAATCAAAAAAAAAACATCTGTTAGTTAGACACAAAATGAAAGTTTCTATTCGTTCCAATCCATTCCTTTTGAGCTTTGCTGCTGCATTCGTGTTGCTTGTTCTCTCATCCACCACCATTTCTCCTGTTCAAGCACAATATGAGTTGATCCAAACATTCCCATCTCTCACCTGTAATGGAACATCTTTGGTTCAACAGTACAACATGACCTATTCTTGTAAACCTCAAAATTGCTCCACCAATGTCCCTCCATCAATGGGTGGATTGAGTACCACAACCACTTGCACCAACACTGCTCCACTCTCTCCAAAAGTTGGAGAACGCATGTCAATCCGTTACAGTGATCTAAAATGTTCAGGAAATGTAACACTTGTGTCTATTGTTGCATTGGATGCTTGTATTCCATCTTTTAACACAACCTTTGGCTCTTACATGTATAAGGGTTGCAATTCTTTGGTGACTTACAGTGATCAAAATTGTCAAAATATGCTCAATTTAGGTTCCACTGGTAGCCATGATTGCTTTTTTGGAACAATAATTAAGTGCACTACTTCTGCAGGCTTTATGGTGAGAAATAGCGCTGCAATTGTGATTTCAGTAATGATTGCTGTCATGATGATGATCTTTTCCATGTAAATAGGATCGACTGCAGTCACGAGAAAGAGATGCGAATGAAAAGCATTTCAAATAAATTACAACATTGTTGTATATCTTTATTGTTCAAATGTGAAATTTTGTTTACGAGGAATTGTGTGGAAATGTTTGCAGATCATCACCACATTCCTCTTAAACAACAAGCGTTAACGGACAACACTGACGAAATAGTTTGTAAAGAACTTCTTACTGTTTTTTCATTCCTCAAAATTCTTGGTCTTTTAAGTTGTGATCGAAGTTACAAACCCTTTAGTTTCTTTCCTTTCATTAAGAAATTGAAAACAAATTTATTGAAGTGAAATAAACTTGTCTGATTGAAATTCTTCATAAAAAATTATTTTGGTTGAGGATGTTATTTTCTTCCTTAATTCCTCGTAATTCAAAGCATAATTACGATAGATTGTCAAATAGTGAGGACATAAATGGTTCACAATGTCAAGTAATGTCTGTTCATGAAACAAGTCTGTCAACAATTCTAAATGCTTCAAATGTTTCAAAGATGATCCAGAAGCAAGATTTACCAAAAAATTGTTCATTGCAAAGAGTCCATTCGATATGCTCAAATAGGTTAATTTTGGAAAATTAGATGTGGATAAATAGGAACCATCAATTTCCTCAAACTTTCTAGCATTGGATGAATATGAAAATATCAGAGTTGTCAAGTTAATGAGAGAACCATCACATATATCTCTCATTCCTTCACAAGAGATTGGAGATCCAAAAACAAGTGATTTCAAATGATTCATTCTTGAAATATATTTGATATCCTTCATGTTAACATTGGTACGGTCTAATTGTAAATCAATCAAATTTGGTAATTTAGAGATGTGACACATGCAACCCGATCCCAAATTGTTGTTATAGAACTTTAAAAAAGTTAGGTTTAGAAAAGTGTCACAAAATTTTTGAATTGCATATTCAGAGACTTCAGAGGTTGTTTGTGATCTATAGTTGCAAAAATGTTTCAAATTATTGGTCTTCATATTACACAACTCAAGCAAACCATCATTGTCAGAACGAATTTCAAGATGAATCATGTTTTGTAAGGATGACAGGTATTTGTATGCTTTTAAACAACTCGTCCGACCGTCGAAAGGTTCGGCCAAACATAGTTTTTCAATTGAAGTAATCTTGCTGATATGCAACAAGCAATCATCGTCAAGTGTCTCACATGAAATTAATGACAATTCTTTCCAAGGAATTCCACTATTTAACACATTCATTATTCCTTCTTTACACAAAAGATGTCGACGTGAAGTAAAACAGCAAAGTGATGGAAACTTTGATGAGTCAATTCGTGGAACATGTTTGACAGATCCATCGATATATGGACCAGCAATTTCAACAAATTCAAGTTTTTTCAAATTTCTCAATTTGTCAGATGTCAACAAGAATTCAGCCCCTTCGTTTCCAACCCCATTTCCAATGGTAAGATGTGTCAAATTTTTCAACTTTGAGTTGGAAAGAATTAATCCAGCTCTTTTTCCAATATTATTTCCAATCAATGTCAATTCTGTAAGTCTCTCCAATCTGGTGCATAGAATTCTCAAATTTTCCTCACTCACTTCAACATTAATCAATTTCAAATTTGTGAGTGTTGAACAATGTTTTGAAGGAATATCTTTGGTGATGATATTGGTTGACTCTAAGGTCAATGATTCAACCTTTTTCGAATTGAATAATCTTTTAAACACTGATCGTTCAAATGTAACATTTTTGTTTCCAACCTTTCCATGGATAAAGAACTCGGAGAATATTTCATTCAAGTCACCTTTGATCAATCCACTCATTTCATTCAGAGATTGAAACATGAAATTTGAGGCACTGTAGTGAACAGAAAAACATTGAACTCCTTTCACTTTGGTCGTTTTGACAATTCTTCTCCATTCGGAACACACACCAGCAAATGAAATGATAGTTTTTTCATCAAAATATGGAATGATGTGATCGGAAATTATTTCTTTACTCAATTTCAAAAGAGAGGTGATGGTGTCTATCGGTTCATTGGAATCATGTTGATCCAAATTTTCATCAACGAAACAATAGGTGAAGAACTTGGACATTTTTTCAATTATTATTAATTTTTAGTTTTAATTTATTAAGGACGATGAATTGCTAACAAGGTGGAAATACCATGATAAAAGAGAAAATTGCCTTTGCGGTTTAAAATCAATGAACCTATTAATTCACGACCTAGTTTTAAAGTCATCCTTAATTATTTTAACAAATTCAGTATTTACCCAAATCATGATCTGGGATGATAAGTCCGATGAATTGTTGTTCTCAACCAAAAATTTGCATCAACTCTAGAACAAACAATTAAGATGGTGTCCATCCCTCATGTGAGCGAACTAAGAATGTTATTTCCAACAAATGAATCACACCTTGCAATGCGAAACAATCATTTACTGCACCTGGACATTGCTAATGATTGATTTTCGACGTCGGTGAGGAGGTGAGATCCTTGACTGGCTCGTCGAAATCTCTTGAGCATGATATTTCGCTTTGGCTATCAGACAATAACTTGACACAGTGAGAGGAGGAGGTTGATGATGGATGAGTTCCAGCTCCACTCGTACCCCTCACGTTAATCGAAGACACAGAGTGAGTATTCTCTTGAAGGGATTCCCTTAAAAAACGCACCTGTTGAAGCAATTCTTCTTTCTCCATTAACAGAAGATCATTTGCTTTCTTCAGCTCTGAAATGGTTTCTTGATGTGACACTTCCCGTCTTTTCAATTGTTTTTCCAACCGTTGCACATACTTCTCTGATTGAGACAGATTTTTCTGAGCTGTTTTTGTTCGTGTTCGTTCCTGTTGCAATTTTTCTTTCAGTCGACAATTTTCTTCTTTCAAAGAATCGATCATGGAATTTTGAATTTCTATTTGAAGTAGCAACTCTTTGATCTCGCTTACTGATTGGGTATGAATCTTGTTCGGCGAGGAATGAGTAGAGGCTGTGGAGTTTAAATAATCTTGAGGAGAATTGGTCAATTTTCGTGTTCTGTCCGTGAGAGGTTCATGTTGATCCATGTCATTCGAGAGCAACCTATCCAGTAAATTAGAAATATCTTGAGTAAGACGAATCCTCGTTTGATCGGTGATCTTTTCATTCTCATATCGTTCTTTGATTTGCTTTATCTTGTCTCGCAGTTCATTAATGACCTGTTCTTGCTCTGAACTGTTTGAATGTTGAAGAGAATGTCGTGTGTCTTTCTTGGATATTGTTATGGGTCGTATGGAGGAAGCACTTAAAATGGTTTGAGAAAGCTTGACAATAGGAGAGTGATCCGCATTGGGAATTTTCATGTTTAAGGTTGAGTTGATCGATGAGAGTTCTTCTTTGGTTAAATGACGAGACATGGATCGGTTGCCCGAAGATTTCTTGACCGGAGAAGGTGCTTCTGCCCGTGATAAATAACGTTCCATCTCTGTGACTTGAGAAACAAATTGTTCCTCAAGATTGTTTTTCTCTTCTGTTATTTTATCGAGAGCAGATTTGAGTTCCTTATTTTTTTGAAGCATCGAGTTCAATAACTCATCTTGCGAAACTGAAGTGATTTCAGATGAAGAAATGGGGCCCATGGAATTGCTGGGAGGCTTTGATTCTGTGCTTTCCCTTAAATTTAATTTGGGAATAAGGATTTGCAGATCGTCTTTCTCCTCTTCAGAAAGAGAACTGTCGAGAGGGTTCATGTAGAAATGTGAGTTGCCCGGTATTGAATTAATGCGGTTATTTTTGAAAGGAGAAGTTTTGTGTTGAGCCCCAGAAAAGCTTGAAACGTCTTTCATTTGTTTTTTTCGGTCTCCACTTCGTAAAATTGCAGATCTTACGAGGCGTTCAACTTTTTGCTTTTGTTCTTCCAAATCCTCGGAATTGTTTTCCACGGTTGAAGTTAATATTTTGTTTTGATAAATGTTTACATTTTCAACATGTTGTCCATGTCGAACATTATGGCCGCTTTCTGGAGCCTTTTGCCGAATAATGAGCTCTTTGCTCTCTTGATTTTCAAAATTATGTTTTGTATCCTCCTTACGGCCGTTCATTGAATGAAGCTCCACCAATACATTATTTTCTTCATCCTCCTCATAATCACCGCCATAATGAGCACGATAAAGTTCCAACTGATCCGAAAAATCATCCACTTGCTCATTCAAAAAATCGTTGGTGCTCCTTCCACTACTCGTACTGCTGGTGTCGGAATCGCTATTTCGCTCATCATCTTGCTGCTCATTCTCAGAAGGCACCACTGTACTCAAAAACCTCTTTGCAGATATCACTCCAAAAGATGAAACGGAGGTATCATGACTAGAACCTTCTCTCCCAGATAATGAGGAATTGATTGAGGAAGCAATCGAGCGAGCTGAAAGAGTTTTCATTTTTTTTTAATGTTTGTCCCTTAATATAGGCATTTACAAATAGAGATAAATGAAAGATTATGCTTTTGTATGAATAAAAGATTGAAGAAGGATGGAAGTTTTATTCAGCAAATTCTGGTACTCGGAAAGTACTCGTCATGAATCCAATAATATTTCGAGGACATGATGAATTTGTTTCCTTCCATTTTTCTGAAAATTCTCTCGTCGATTCACCAACAATCAGAACTGGAATAGGATTCAATTGTGACACTCCCAACATGATCAAAGTAGGATGTTCCATATAGTGGTGCATCCATTGAGAGAGCTCTTGACAAAACTCGGCATTAAATTGATCCGAAGGAAATATTTGTTGAAATTCTATGGTTGAGGAAGTTCTCTCCACGAGAGGATGAGGCGCTGCTAAATTCGATGAAAGAGGTTGTGGTGATTCGTTAGAAGTTGTAGTAGTTGGAGTGGCAGGAGGTGTGGTTATCAAGCAGGAGTAGGAGGAGGACGGAGTGGAAGTGAGAGGATTGTTCTCACCATTAAGGTTGTTCTTCAAAAGAATTCTCTTATGGAGTGTTCGTTCTGGTAATTTGTACAATTCTTCATGAACTCCCAAATAGTGACAAATGAATTCCAAACTAATTAATTGTTGTTGATTATGAATGGAGATGATCGATTCTGTACCAAATGGTTGATCATGATGATGATGATTCAAAGGAGGTAAAATAAGAGGAATGAGAGGTGAATTCACTGCACTTGGAGTGCTTGGATCTTTCCATGTCATTTTGTGATATTCTCGTGAGGTTTGATGCACACTCAAAAGTTCTTGTTGCAATTGTTTCAGGAGAATCATGTCTTGATAGGTACTTTTACAAAAATCAATGAAAGGATGAAACGTCATGGATGATGTAAGATCTTGTTGTTGTTCAGATCGAAGGTGACGACTTGATTCAATGAACAGAATTCCACATTCATTCATTTTCAAGCTCGATTGAAATACCTTATTCTCAGATTGGGAATTGGCAAGTTGGGATATTGTGACATTTGGTGAGGAGGTTGTGGTTGTGATTGTTGAGGTTGTTGTTGGAACTTGTAAATAATTACTTGTCCAATATTTGATACAATCGTCATTTTCCCACTGCATGACCAATTGATTTCTCTTGTGGAGAATCACGGAAGAGGGAATGGAGGACATTGCCATGCTAATATTCAAGTTCGACGAAATTCTAGAAGTGTTGGATACAAATTTCAAAAGTGAAGATTGTTGTAACTTTTCTCTCCAAAACATGGTCGTGAGAGTGGTCCTCAAAGTCGCATCAACATTATCATTGAAACCTTCCCTTTGATCTTCCTTTCGATTCTCTTCTTGACCATGGAGAATCAAATTCCATGAAGAATGCACTCTCCGAAAACGTTCGAGTTCTTTGGGACATTCCACAAATTGTAAAATTTGATAGATAATTTCGTAAGGAACAAGGCTGAGAGAGGAGAATGTTTGTCCAATGATTGGGGAGCATGATGGTGTCAACAAGGATGAACAAGACATTGCGGAGAATGATGATGAATGTGGTGTTGCTACTCTCTGTGCGGATGATGATGATCCGAAGAATGCGATTGTGACTCTATATATTCCCAGAAGCACAACAACGAGAGTGACCTTTTTTTTATACCTTTTTCTCTCTCTCTAAACAATCCATAACATTACACAAGAACAACAACAACAACAACACTTGCAATCAGAATGCGAAATTGCCGAAATCCCATTCCCTCAAAGTGATGATTGAGAAGTGAGAAAGCAGGTAATTTATGGAAATTGGTTGTCGGGCTGTATGGAGTTTTCTTCTCAGAGAGAGAGATTCTGAAGGGCTTGTTGAGAGGTGGTTGCGCACTTTCATGATCGCCCTCGCGCTGAGAATTCGAGAGAGAGGAGGAAGAGAGGGAACTTTGAAGTTCGACTGTTTCTCAATTCTCAGGAGAGACAATTCCCTTCTTCAACCTCATTCACAAATGTACCGCGTTAGTCTTTGTGATGTCAGCGCTGGTGATGAACGACGATGAACGATTGTCTCTCTCGTCGAACGAGGTCATTGTTTGTCCTTATGAATTTCAACAACACCAACAACTTTTCTTAGACCTATTTAAACTTTTATCCGATGAAAACACATTCCAAACAACAACAACATTTCATTTACAATAAAATTATTCTGTGTATATGGTCGCGCACATACACTCTCTCCTAATATGATTTTTATTGAGACTTGTTCAACATTTTGCAAATGAATTGTTCATAATCAAAGTCACCAGAATCTTTGGCACCAATTTCATTTCTCATTTGAACCCATTCTTGTTCTGTGAATTTCTCACCCCAATTGCACAAGGCATCTTTCAATTCCTTGCTTGGAATGGTTCCTTTTCCGTCTTCGTCAAAAGCACGGAAAGCTTCTCTGATCTTTTCTTCACGATCACTGAGAGAAGAAAATTTGATGTGTCAATTGTCGTCGTCATTGAGTGTGAAAATTGAAATGTTGTGAGTGTTGTTGTTGTTGTTGTTGGAAAAATGATTTGGAGAAGAGAGAGAGAAATGATCATCATCGTCGGTGATAGCGATGATGAATTAACATGTGCACAGGTCATTCATCATGACGGAGTGTATGGTTGTGTTGTGAAAATGTTTAGAGAAAACGGAGATGACAAAAAAACGAAGGATTATGACCAGTTTCGAACGAATGATAAACACAAGATGAAAATCATTAAAATTGTCCATCAATCAATCGATTGACCATCAAATAAAGTCAGAATCAGTCCACTCCTCAATATATTATCAACTTACGTGTTCTTCAACTTTTGTGAAAGAACGGTCAAGAATTCTGTAAAAGTGATAAAACCGGTACGAGAGGAATCACATTCTTCAATCATCTTTCTAATATCATTTTGTGATTTGTTCTCACCCAAGGAGAGGAAAGTCTTTTCCAAGTCAGCTTTGGAAACTTTTTGATCCTCGTCCTTGTCGAAGAAGGCAAATGCTTCCTTGTATTCCTTGATTTGTTGTTGTGTGAGTTGGTCTGATGACATTTTGTGGGTAATGTGAAAGTGGAGAGGTGGAAATGGGAGAGTTGTTGTTGTTGGCTTTTTTTTATGGGGTTGATGATTGATGTGAAAATGTCCAAATGGTGTCTGCAGACATCACTCGTCACCCATGTTGTGTGTTGACGTTTGAAGTGTCGTCATGTTTGTGTGGGACACCTTTGATAACAATACCTCAAATTACCTTTGATCTATGATTTTTATTGGACACGAGTAGAGAACCTCACATCATCATGATTTACCAAGTACTGTTATTGATAAAAACAGCTAGAGATGGACATCAGTGCACCGCAATTATCAATCTTGTTATGAATTTTATTTATTGTGAGGCAAATTATTGTCTTGATAGATCATAAAATTACGTCTTTGGAACAATGGTGAAAAGCTCAATATAACGATCGCCAATGTTACATCTATTTCTTTCATTGGCTGCTCTTTCTGCCTCACTCTTGGTTCTGAATCTAATGTAACAAATTCCAGTTTGACGATTTCTCTTAAAGTCCATCTTGAAGCGGATACTATCCTCCTCAAAATCATAACCATTGAAAAACTCCATAATTTCTTTTTCAGTTGCTGTGAAAGGGAGACCTCTCATTTTGAGGGTTCTCTCTGGGTGTTCAAAGAGCTTGTATTTGAATGGTTGTGTTGAATTGGAGGAGCTACCATTTGCGTTCGTGTTCATGAGTTGATCCAATCCATAAACTTGATAATTATTGTGATTATTGAACGA
Organism: Naegleria fowleri; assembly: GCF_008403515.1. Lineage (NCBI taxonomy): Eukaryota > Heterolobosea > Eutetramitea > Acrasida > Naegleriidae > Naegleria > Naegleria fowleri. Next base: position 54,460 of record NW_025407967.1, read on the forward strand.
GTATTGGGCTTGTTGCATCATGAACATCATTGGATGATAATAACCTCCAGCGTAGGCAGGATTGTAAGAGCCATAATTGTTGTCTCTACGATGATAGTATGGATTCTTGCGATAGGTTGAGTGTTGATGTGTACTGTATTGCAAACCTACACGTGAAGGTTGTTGGTGTTGTGGAGCTTCTTGTTGACTTGCATCGCCAGAATTTGATGTCTCAAGAGTATTGACATCATGGAGAGTGGTCGTCTCTTGGGGAGCATTGGCTCCTTCTTCCTCTTGTTGTGGCTGTTCTTCTTGATTTTCTGTAGTTTCGTCCTCAATTCCACAAACGGCAAGCATTTCAGCTCGGTCACTCTTGAGAACTCTCACAGTGTAGGTTATTTCGTTGTGTTGTTCGCCAGTCTCATGATTCTCCTCAGTGGAGGTGATGGTGGTTTGATCTCTCTCGAGCGCTCGCATCAAGCTCTCCTCATCAACAAATTCAATAAAGGCTTCACCAGTCGAGTGTTCATCCTCACCAAATATGAGATGAATTCCAGCATCAGCAATGTTAAGACCATTCAACCAGTCAGCTATTTGATCCTCCTCAAAGTCAGTAGGAAGGCCTTCAATCTTGACAATAAATGATGCCTCTGTTGAACTTGTTGAATGTGTTGGTTTCAATTCGGATGGAGAGACAATGTTCTGGCCTCCATTCATCATCATGGTACCATTATTAGTACTATTTCTGTTTTGATAGTAATTATGACTTGGATAATAATGATTTCTCATAGTCGAACTTCTCGGATAGTAATTAGTAGAGGTCAGATATGGATGTTGTTGTGGTCTTGTTTGGTAATACTGTTGATGTTGTTGAATATAGTATTGGGAAGCTCGTAACTCTGAAATACTACTATGGAATAATTCAATGTAGCGATTTCTAATTTTTTCCTTATTTCTCTTGGCAGCTTGAACCATTTGTTCATGAGAAATAAATTCAACAAATACCTCACCAGTTCTCTTTCCTGTTATTGGATTAATGACGAAAAAGATTTTTCTACGAGTTGGCATGGAAGATTGTTGTGAAAGAGATCGTGCTGCTTCTTGAGTGTGTTCATCGTGGTCACGATGTTCTTGTGGTGACTCGCTCTTACTTTCATCAGCACCAATACCACTCTGACTGCTTCTGCTGCTACTACTGCTTTCATCTGTAGCAGAGTTGAGATTGGTAGTTGTTGTGCTTGGCTCCTCGCCACCATTCATGAGAAGTGAGGAGGTGGTTCCTTTGCCATGATGATGATTACCACTTGGAACTCCTGCATGAGAATGATGACTCTGTCTATAGAGGGGAGCTGTTGCAATGGTAAGTCCAGAAAAGAATGTTTCAATTTCTTCCTCGGTTGCAGAGAAGGGAACATTGCGCATCTTGAGGATTTTTGAGTTGTTCAAATTCTTCAAATTACGTTCGAGAACTTTTCTTGAATGTTCCATCTCATCCACTGTGCTCTTGAAAATCTCAATGTATCGATTGCCAAGATTCTTCTTGTCCATGGTCTTTCTTGCTCTCTCAAGTTCTTCATCAGACTCAAAACGAACATAGGCTTCACCTGTTGATTTTCCATAATAATTAAGCATGAGAAGAATGTCCAATTCCTTAACAAGTTCAATTGGTAATGTGTATTGTCTTACTGCTACTTGTGTGGATTGACCTGTGGTTGACGAGTCGAATACTGCTGCTGTTGAAGATGAATCCATTGAGGTCCATTCATTGTTACGAATCGTGAGGATTGATGGTTGTTGTTGTGAATGACTGGTTGGTGAGGAGTCTTGTTGTTGAGGAGTAGTAGAGGTGGTTGGTGAATGCGAGAATGTTGATGGCGATGAAGAAGAGTGATGTGTGGCAGATGAGGAGGTAGCATTAGAGGAGAAGGTTGCACTTGATGATGGTACTGAAATTCCCTTCAAAACATCAGCATAGGTTGGTGGTGAGGGAAGAGTAGCAGAAGTGTTTGTGGTGGTGGGAGAAGTTTGACTAGGAGTGTTCGATACTGCTGAAGCATTGCCTCCTCTAGAATGAGTTGAACCATTATTGTTGCCAGCATGAGCATTACTTTTCTGTGATCTATTAGGGCGTTTCATTGTGATGGAGGTGGAACTATTAGGGCTATTCTCAGAATGCTCAAGTGGTTGCATACTACTCTCAATATGGGACGGATAGTAGGTCATTGTAGAGTACTCTGCGGTCGCTGCTTGTATCTGTTCTTCCAAATTGCTGAGGGAAGGATCTCTCTTGGCAAGCTTAAATTCTGAGAAGAATTCAGCAATATCACGAATGGTACTAGTCCATGGTAATCCTCTAAGCCTTGCAACACTTGTCTTAAATTCGTCCGTAAGGGGAGAGTCGACTTGTTGTAATAGGGCTCTTTCTTGCCGAATAGTTTGTTGCAAGACATGAGGAGGAGGCTCAAATGAAGGTGAATGAATGGAGAGAGGCTTGGATATAAAGCTAGTCGTTGGTCGTTGTTGTTGTTCATTGCTGCTGTTGTTATTGCTGTTGGAGCTGGTGCTGCTGTTGGTAGTACTTGTAAGAGCACTTGAAGCATCAACAACGCCATTATGATTGAGCGCAATAACCCTACCATTCATGTCCGACGACTTGTCGTGTTCATGACTAGTACTAGTTTGGTTTTCCAATGATGAGGATGATAGAGAGGATGCTGCCCCCGATGAAACAAACATGGCTTCTTGTTGTGGGTATTCTAAAGTAGAGGTGGTAGGAGTAGTAGTCGAGTGAGATGAACAAGAAGAGGAGTCCACTTCACTTTGATGTACTTGCTTGAGGATGGTTTGTGCCATTTTTTCGCAATTCTTAATCATTGTGAAATTGCCTTGAAAGAAGGAGGGGATTGAATGGTTTTCCTTTGAAACTGCTGCAGTAGACAATGTTGTTGTTTGATAAGATAAATGGTTATTCTCAATTAATGTAAAGAATGGTCGTTCAAAGAGACTGTCAATATGAATGCAATGTCGTTGTGCAAGTTCCTGAATGAGTTGAGGAATATTGACGACACTGGAGCAATAGGAAAGTGTTGATTGATAGTGCTGGTTGTTGATATTGTTGGTGTTCTGTTGTTGTTGTTCCGTCGACGTTGAAAAGCAACAATGATGGACAGGAGAGAGGAAACAAGAATGTAATTTGCTTGGTGTAAGAATGTGGTCTGCCGAAGAGGATGATGATAATTGTTCGGATTGGATCGGTTGTTGTTGCAACAGAGTGAGTGATTCTCGTTCAATACTCTCGTCAAGCTATTATGTATATTGTGTGTTTTCAATTTCGGAATTTCAACGCGACGTTATTGTTCCCAGAGCAGAGTTTCAATATATTATTGAAAAATTCAATTATTTTGTGGTGGAAATTGTGTTCGAACAGAAAAGGCGATGATGACGAACAATATTGATTGAATGGTTGGAGATGGTGTGTTCGTGGTGGTACCGGTACAAGTGGTGGAGGTCGTTTTCAATATATATCGGAGTCAGAGTTTCACCGATGAAGAGGTTGTTATCGTTGAAGTGTCGTTCGTGATGGTGTGATTCGTTGAGTCGGCACAAAGCAATAATATTATTAATAACAAATTCAAACACACATTCAAAAAGTCACAACAACAATAATTGGTGTGAATGGTATTGTGGTGGTTGTTGTTGATGATGAATGTGAACAGTTGAACAGTATTTGTATATATACAAATATATAATATATAGGGGCAGGTTTACGCAGTCAACCCAGCACACAGAGTTTCACCACCAAAAGATTGAGCGTTTTGTTTCAAGTTGTGGTTGTTGTTGGATTTGGTCAATCAAAATGCACAGAATCACCAAAATAGTATTTTTCAAAATTATTCAATCAAAATTGTGTTTTCGGGGAATTTGTTAACGGAGAGTTGCGGAGAAGGTATTCACAAAAAACCACACAAAAAACATGCCAAATGTCGTCGCAGTGGTGGTGGAATCCAGTGCCAATCATACAATAAGCATGGCATAAACGCAAAAAGGAATTCATGAAAATATATCATCGCCATAAAATAGGAAAGGTGTTAAAAACACATCCGATAAAAAAGTAACAAAATATATCTCATACGTACCAATTGGAGTAATTCACAAAAATTAGAAACAAAATGTACAGGATAGGGCGTATAGTGTTCACATTGTAAAATTTCTGTACTCGACGGATCATATTCCTCCAAATTAATGATCAATCCCTTTTGACTGGTGCGAGTGTGAGGTGAGATACCATTCATGTGATCATTGGAATTTGTGGCAGCGGTGGAAGTGCTGCTCATGTGGTGATTTTTGATCGATTTTCCATCGTGATGATTGAGCGATTTTCCGTGCTCATTAGTCGTGTCACCATGTTGTTCCGAAGTGGCTTTCCGAAGAGCACTATTATTTGTTGTCGTGGTGGCGTCACACTTGACAATATGAAAGCACACCGATTTGACACCACTCGGAAATGATGGTGCCACACCCAAGTAGGATGATGGCATGATCATGGAATCCTCTTTGTGTCTAGACCCAAAAGCCACGATGAGAATCCACCATTGCTGCTGCTACTGTTTGTACCGTTCCGATCAAAACTCAAACATGTTTGCGGATACGAAAATTCAAATTCGATAATAATACAATAATGAAATGATTCTACAATATTTGAAATGATAGAATTACAATTCGTCAAGGATGGATTAAGATGAATACTTGTGGTTGGAAGTACATATTGTTGTTGATAGGATGATGGAAATAATTGGTGATGGATTGATGATGATGATGATGTTGGTCCGAAGGCCTGAGATAACGGAAATGACGATCTCCACAACCAATCCGAAGAGAAGGACGATGATGATGATGAACACGATGAAGAAGATAAAGACAAATATTCACTCATACCATCACCACTTCCACCGTAATAATAACAAGACGATGAAGAGTGACTATTCAATGATGAGGAACCATGACGGAGTGATGGTGGTGAATGTTGATGTTGCAAAAGCTCACCTTTGGATGTGATCGGATCGGTTAAGATACCTAAAGTACTTTCAGGAGGAGATGGTTGTTGAGTATGTCGTGGTTCGTGTGATTGATCGGTTAGAGAGGACGATGATGATGATACAAAACGAGAAACCTGACGAAGACTATTGCTTCGGGGCAGGAGAGTAGTTGTGGTGAGATCCATTCGGAAATATCTGTATCGCGTCTATTGTTTGTTTTTTGAGGTTGTTGTTGTTGTTATGATGGATTGGAATGCGGATTTTGATGCTGTTGGTCGCAAGGCTTCAAATAACAGATTTGTAATGGCGCCGAAGAGATTTTGTTGTTTCAACGGTATTTTTTTTTTTTTACAATTCAGGTTCTTTAAATAGAATGATTGTGACATTTGTTGTTCCAAATCATTTCTCTATGATTGCATTTCAAAGCTTTGAATCGATCGTGTGAGTGGATGATGAATAATAATGGGCGATGAGGATCATTGTGGATTCAAGTATCAGGAAGAAAATGCAATAAGGTAAAGATGTGACAATTTCAAATTATGCCAACAATAAAATATACGAGCAGTGTCACTTTAAAGACACTATCTAACCAAGTCAACTCTTTCATTGTGTATGATTGTATTAAAAATCAATTCATTGCGCAATAATTTTACTGAAGAATTAGAAATATATTGGCAATGTGAATGTTTTGAAACCGCCAAAAATTTACATTTTTCAAATCCAAAAAAAATAAGCCACAACATGAGCCGACAACATTTGGACGTTGATTTTGGGCGGGCATTCACAAACCTGACTCATGAAGATGATCGACCACAATCGCCGAGTGCCTTATCGGGTGATTCGGTAGGAAAACCAAGAAAATTGAAAAAACAAAAAGTCATTAAGAAAAAGGATGAAAATGGAGAGTATCGATATTACAATCCCAATACGGGCGAGGATGTAACTGAAAAAGTATTAAAACAAAAGGAAAAGAAGAAATTGGAAACCAGTCAAGTTTCGGAGAATATGGAGGAACGAATAGAGAGGCCATCTTCGTCTTCACATTCGCCTTCGAAAACAAATGACAAAGACTCTCCAGCAAAACCTTTGTCTAGGAAGAACAACAACGATGAGCGAGCAGAACGCAAGCTCAAAAAAAATGTTTCAGAAACACAACAAAGATCAAACAACGATGATGACAATGCGGATCGTGACAACTTGAAACAAGTCACAAAGAAAAATAGAAATGAAGAAGAATTAAAATTGCAAGAACAACATTCAAACAGAGTTATTGCCAAGGTAAAAAAAGAATCATCAGAAACAGAAATCATGTCAACGAAATACGATGATGATGAGCCTACCTCATCGGAGCAACAACAAAGCCAACCCAAAGCAAAAACTGTTGTTCCTCATCTTGGCTTACCGTCATCATCCAGCACAGGTAACTTGGACCCGAACAGCGGTCGAAATAAGACACAATCCAAAGAAAGTAATGATGAGGAGGATGAACAGCCGTCCGACAAAATCATCATTACGCCCCCTCCCACCAATAGAGCAAGATCCTTTTTTGCTCCTCACGAAACAAGCGATAATAATTTCGAAGTTTTTCAAGTGGAAAAACCACAATCCTCACATAGTGACGACAAGTCAATAAGTTCTTCTGAGAGATTACTCCATGACGAGGACCAGCAGATTGAGATGAATCAACAGCAGCAACGCGAAAGCTCACCTAAAGAGAAAAAAAAGCTAAGTAATAGCGAGAGTAGAAGAAGACGACGCCGTTCAAAGCCCAAACCTGAAGAGACAACAAATAACAACATTCACGACGATGTGACTGAACCATCTCGTATTTCAGATGGCGCCAAGGAAGAAGAGACCCTTTCACAAGATGCCCTTATACAACCTCCAGCCGTCGTTTCTTCAACAATGGATGACCGTATTTTGGATCAGGACGAAACGACAACAAACGGGAGCGGCTCCTCAACTCAATCATTGGCAGAGGATGCCATAAATTCCTCTCCAAAAAACAATGATCCAATGGCAGAGTTGTATCAGGAAAATAATAATCAAGCCAATGTCACAACACCAGCATTACTACCCGGATATCTTGCTTCACAATCGGACACTATTTGGAGTAGGAAAGGATTGGCTAAATTTTGGAGAAAATCTTTGAATTTTGTAAGGACATTTTCCTTTACGGATCCTCAACAAGAACCAACAATCAAATCAAACAAACACTCATTATTCGATCCCACAAAGCGCAACATTGCGGATAGAATGACGCGACCAATTTTAACATTGACCATTAAGGGAGCAGATATGTTAACTCTAGATGAAAATGTGGTGCATCCTTGTGTTAAAGTTTCGGTCTTGGACATTCTCACGGGTCAATATCTTAAAGCTGACTCGTTCAACGACAAGTCCAGTGAGGTTGTTTTACCACAAATGACTCTACCTTACAATATGAAAAAGACCAAAAGTTTGGTGCCAATATGGAATGATACCATGTACTTTGATACACTTTATAATCACTTTCTGAAAGAAAATGTTGTATTTATTTTTGAACTTGTAGATTTCAGTTTTGAGTAGGTACATTTGATAGCGATGCATTGCAGGACGTTCTAAAATTATTATATTTACATTGAATGTTATTTTGAATTTAATATTTATGAAATGATATTTTGATGGCCTCAATTTCATCCTAAATTCTGAAATGACATGAAACATAAGAAAAGGAGAATACAAAATAGCCTGGGGATTCTTAAAGCCTGTGAGCTCGAGTGGAAGAGCCAATGCCGGCAAAGACTTGCGGATTCGACTTTTCAAATATCCAAGAAAAATTCCTGGAATTTTCTCAAAAATTTTCAAACCACACTCGCCTCTAGTACAACCTTCACAAGCGAGCGCTGCCTTAAACACTAATGCAGTCTTTTCCACCAATGAGGCGTTCTTATTGTATCAACATAGACATCAGGCACAATTATATCCCTCAACTCTCTACATTGAGATGAAAGCAATGGTAAGTTGGAGAATGAATATTTCTGAGAATCGATTGAACGACTTTGGCTCGTGTGAATTTACTTGTCCACACAAAATATCATCGTCATGAATTGCAACCACATAACACCCAACTTACGCGTGTAACACGAACTTTGTAAATGATTGGATTTGCAACAACAGCAACGACCGCCACGAAAAAAAATATCATTTCCTGAACGACCCCAAAAACCTAATGAATTTGAAATTGGAAGATTCACACTCGAGGAATTGCTTCAAAATAATGATGAACAAGTGGTAAATATTGTACAGACTGAACAAACCAAAGAAAAGAAGAAGGAACAATCACTTCAACGACTCAAACTGAAACGAGATGTGAATGAGCCATGTGAAATTCCATCAAAGTTATTGTTTCAATTTGATGCTGGAGAAAAGGGATGTATTTGTTTGGAATTTTCAAAATCGGGTCAATACTTGGCTTGTGGATGTCACACCAATGAGAGGTATGGCCAATTGAAAATTTATGATGTCTTTGAGGGAACTCTGGTTGAAACGATTAATGCTCATATTGATCTTATTTATACCATTGATTGGAATTGTGACGATACTGAGATTGTCACTGCATCATCGGATGGTATCTGTAAAGTTTGGAATGTCGAATACGACAAGAAAAAGGCCTCCAACAGGAAACCAAAACTCATTTCGGCGATGCAACACCCGTGCTATGTCTACACGGCACGATTTCATCCCATCTGCAAGAAAATTGTTGCATCGGGAAGTTATGACCGTCGAATTCGAATTTTCAATAAGGACACTGGAAAGACTATCAAAGAACTCGAAGGACACACCTCTAGAATCAGTAGTATTGCTTTCGACAATGGTGGAACCAGAATGTATTCTGCAAGCGGTGACGGTGTGATCAAAATTTGGAGTTGCCGCCTCAGAGAGGATTCAACCTTAGACGATATTTCCAACTCGTTTGCCTGTATGAGAACCATTCAAGATACTGAGCTGAGCAAATCCACTCTCACCTGTATTCGCATTGATCCAAAATATTCTCAAGAACGTTTGTTTATTCATTCTCAGGACAACATGTTACGACGATTGGACACTGGCCTCAAAAACATTCGTAATCGATATCACGGTGTGAAATGTTTTATCAATGCTCAGAAATGTAATGTGAGTCCAGACGGCCAATACATTGTCTCTGGATCCGATATTGGAAGAGTTTACTTTTGGAATGTTGAGAGTGAGGAATTAATTTATAAGGAAGGAAAAGATTTTGGATTTGAGGATTCGCCAGTCTACGATATTGCATGGAGTTCGAAAGAACACATGATTGCCTTGTGTTCATTCGATGGTAGTCAACCCATTCGAGTGTATTGTTTTGAGAAGGCCATTGAGGAATTTACCTCAAAACCTCCTCACTCACAGGAAAATCCTCAAGGCAGTACACACAGTTCAGAACCTTTACACAAATTGCAGTCGAATCATTACACAAATCCATCCTTCTCTCATCACTACACATCGTCGAATATTCAGGCATTATTAACCAAACGATCGAATGGCTCGAGTAGCAATGATCCAGCAGCGGCACTTCCACTCAGTCCTTCAAGTCAAAGTTTTTTCACAATGCCTCAGTCACCCATTAGTAGTGGCAAACATGCATCACAAGTGCCACCGCCACGCAGTTCAACCTTATTATCGAGTGGATTCAATTTTGGATCAAGATCAAAAACACCAGATCCAATCAAGCTCAACCCTGATCATTCCTTGGTTGGGTCAAGGCCCAGAACTTCAACTGCACCAAAAGTGGAATTTCAATAAGACCGTTTTCTGATTCCCACAATATGTAATGCAAAATAAAGTCATTATTTATTGTACGTTTGTCATTCATGCATCGGGTGTTCTTTATTTTTTTAGAGAGGTATTGCTGTTCGTTTTAAAGGAATCAGTAATAAATACAAATAATAAATAACAATAATAACAGCAATAATCACGATCGAATACTACCATGATCCTACTTGAAAAAATCCAAAATCAATTTTTGTTGCTTTGGATTAGATTCCTTATTTGAGGTTGATTTTGAGGGGTTGGTGGGGTTGGTGGTAGAGTTTGCTTGTTTTTTGCTTGAATGAACTGGATTGGTCTGACTTGTTGACTCTTGATTATTGTTAGCACTCGATCCATTAACTTTGAATGTTGAAGTAGTCGATGTGGACGAAGAGTCATTCGACTCACTTGTTTTGTTTGAATTTCTTCTCTTTGGGGTTTCATTCTTGTTAGTTTGTGACGTTGTTGATATCTTCTTTTCATTTCCTTTTTTTCTTTTTAAAGGTGACTTTTGTCTCATCGAGTCCAATCACCAAAGAACGATTCAATTCCTCCAGAGAGGGAGAAGAAGTGCTTGGTGATGTATTTTGCATGAGCTCATCAAGTTTTCTCTTGTGGCTCGATGATTTGTCTGGAGTGGTCGTTGTTGTTGCTGTTGTCGAATCTTCTTTCATTTTAATTTCCACACCCGAGTTGGATCCCAAATGACACGTCGTTCTCATCGATTCCAAAATATCTTCAAAATTCTTCGAGTGACATCTCGTCTCCTCTATGAGTTTCCTTTTATCGACTTTATATTTAAATTGATGAGTAGCCACCAAATAGAACGCCACAACCTTAAAGACTGATTTGGAAAAATTGGCACCACTCTTCCCTTCAAATTTTTTCATCATTTCTTGTTGATACTTTTTCCAAAAGTCGCTCACAAGCAGCTCCAATTCCACTACATCCAAATGATAAACATAAATCTTCAAATTTAATCGGAAAGGTCACTCCCAATAAATTCACAGCTTCTTGAAATGCTCGTTCATAATCTTGTGGCGAAGAGGCCGATTTTTTAATGGCCAACTCTCTCGAAAATTGTGGAATATTCAATATTTTACAAGCAATATCCACACATACTGGAATTTGGCACAGAGAAAAGTTCGGAGAGAGACGTCCGGCACTCCGAGAGAGAGCACCTTCTAATCCGAATAAATAATCCTTGACCTTGGTGATGACTTTTTGAATACTACTCAGATCAAGGCCCGGAGCCAAGGCTGAAATGTAATCTTTGGTGACTGTGGCTACAAGGAAGCGACAAGTCATTCCTAAAGGTGATGATGAATTTTTTTTGGAAATGAAATTTGAATTTTTGTAACGGAAACATAACATTGGCGCCACTTGTTTACAAATTCAACAAAAAAAATACAACCTTTTAAAATCATAATCACGTGATTGAATCATGTCCAGAACAACATCGGAATCAAAAGATGAGATGAATAATCATGTTTGGATCAATGGTAGGTGAAGAAAATTTTGAAAACATTGTGTGGAAGTGAGATGAGCTTACCTTCTATGGTATTCAAAAAATCCAAAATGATTAGCTTGGTATGATCCTTTGGCCACAGTAACAGCCATGTCTCAATGTATGATGTTTTGTGATATCAATGGAGATGGAGATTATAAACTTGTGGCAGCAACTTCGGGAAAGAATCCATTGGAAAGCAAGAAAACAAAACAAACCCATCGACTCCGAGTCTATAAAGGAACTGGAATAATTAGCGAGAATATTTTATTAGAAGAACCTGTGGCCATCGCATCGTATTATACGGATTATCAAAGCCCAAAACGTCCCATGATTCTTGTCGCAAGCACCAACAAGTTATTTCTCTACAAGAATTTACAGCCATTTTTCAAATTTTGTATTCCTTCAAAAAAAATTGATGAAAAAGAGGCGGAAATTTGGCAATTCTTGAGTGAGGGAAAATATGACAGCAAGACGGCTTTCTCAGAGTTGGCACGACTTCGTGACCTTAATGCTGCTCTGAGCCCTCGAAGTTATGAATTGCTCTCGCTTACATCGAATGACGATATTCGGCAATTTATCGATTCCAGAAAAAATACGCCCATCGATTTTCCAAACATCATTACATGCCTTTCCATCTTACCAAAAGATAGGGAAGGAGAGGACGCTATTGGATGCCCAGTGATCGGAACAGAATCAGGAATTGTTTTCATCTTGTCTCCATCCGGTTCACAAATCATCAAAGCTGTTCAGCTTCCTTCGGCACCTGTTAAATTATGTATCGCTGGAAATTTAGATAATGATTATCGAATTGCAGCAGCCTGTAGAAATGGAAATGTTTATACCATCAAGAATGGAGAAGTGAGCGGAGTTGTTATAGAGCTCGAGTCACATCCAGTGACGATGGTAAGAATTGACAAAACTTTTGTGATTGGCCTCATGAATAGTACCATTCACTGTTTCAACACGAGAGTAAGTATTGGAAAGGAGCTTTTATTTGATTCGAGGAACGTTTGACTGATGATCGACATTTAAACAAATAATTTGTGAAATGCTTATTGTTTATGTGATCATGTAACAAACGCAACAGGGTAAAAAACAATATTCCATTTATTTGCCTGCTCCCATTAAAGACATGGAGGTGCTGGATATGAGAGGCCAACGCAGTGTAAAATGCGTCATGGTTGCTCTCGAAAATAAGGAATTACGTATTTATAATGGAAAATCTCTTGTGAATACTATTAATTTATATGAACATGTCGTAGGTTTGAAATATGGCACCTATGGCTCCGAAGTAAACAGCTTGATGATTTCATACCGAAGTGGAGGTTTAGATTTTAAGGTCATTTCACGAAAAGCCAGTCTAGAAAGTAAGACTAAAAGTGGACCACCACCTGAACAGGAAGAACCTCTTGACCTTCCTACCAAAACGTTCTTATATTTGGAACAAACAAAACGGGAAGTGGACTACTCATCAGAAATGCACAATGCATTCCAGAAAGATCTCGCCCGTGTTCGTCTCAATACTGCGCGAGCCTATGTGAAAATTTTAACAGATGGACAGGGACCATTGTCATACACATCGGGCTCTTCTATTCGATTGGTGGCCAATGTGCAAGGTTTAGGGCCAAAATTTAAGGTCAACATTGAAGTTCAGAATACTGGTAAGAAGCCCATCTCCAATTTGTTTATTATATTTGCATACGATGAAGACATTTATTCTTTGGAAGATGATGCAAGAAGGTTAAATTTACCCTCTCTTTTACCTGGACCTCTCTACAGATTTAGTAAGATGGTGAATATGTTGGATCCCTCGATTGCACCGGACACTCTTCGTCTCTTTGTATGTAGTAAGGAAGGTACATCACCAGTCATTACAGCAGTGGTGAACATGCCAATGGCTGAAATGGTGGAATTGATGTAGTGGTGTGTCAAGAAAGGTATCAATTTAAATAACCTTGTGTAACTAAAGATCTTTCTGTGCTGTTAATTAAACCAAACAGCATACTCCATATTAATTTATTATTTTGCCTCAATAGAGCTCTACATTTTCACTTGTTAACGTATGAAGGAACAACTTGCAATATTAATAGCAATAGGAGAAATTCTGTGAGTTTTGTGATGGGTTGACAAGTCTTGGCAGAAGAGGAAGAAAGTGAAGAAAAGAAAATAACAGGATTCTTTTGTGCATCATCTACAATCTTTTGAATGGCAAGAATTATTTCTTCTAAGGTCAGAGAGGAGAGTTCAATTTCAGAACATGGTTGAAGTGTTGTTCTCGATTGTTGTGGATGTGATTGCGTGTTGCTGTCATTCGACATTTTTTTGTTCTGTTTTGGCTTTGCTTGAAAAGCACTTTTCGAATTGAATCCACCGCTTGAATTGAATCTTTAGAGAAATACAAAATAGACATCATGCAATAATACTTGTTTCCATTTATTTCCTAGAGTTTTGAAATAGTTGTACATGATGATGATTCCAGGTAACTAGATGCATAAATAATTAATTGTTGTTGTAGTATGTGACAGTTTCTACTTTCTATTTACATAATGGGATGAATCAATTTGATAGTATTGAAGAGAACGCTGACTCGTTTTCGACTCAAAGGTCTCCATGAATGAAATATCATTGTTGGTAATCAAACTCCACGGTGACAATGGTGGGTCATTAGGTGATGTCATTGCTGTTGTAGAATGTGTGGTTGTGACAGTAGTGGTGGTAGTATTGACTGCAATTCGTTCATTGGTAGGCTGATTGGATGCAGTCTCTTTGGGTGCGCATTCTCTCTTCAAGTGAGAGAGTCCACAAATAGAGGCTTTAACATTGGTTCGTTCCGAGAGTGGAGTTTTGTGGTAAATTCCAATTAATTCCTCAACAATTCGGATCATTGTCGCTGCATGTGTCACAAGTAGAACTGTGGGTTCTGCATTCTCAGTTCTTATCTTTTTGACATTATTTTCAACATTGTAAAAAGTTCCTCTCACTCTGCGAATTAAGTCATACATCAGTTCCATTGTATTCTTCTCCGTAAAATAACTGATATAGTTTTGAGGATTAAGAGAAAAATAGAGCCCCTCCAAATTCAACTCCTCATTACAAAATTTGTCTACCATAAACTTGCTTAAAAATGGAAATTCCAGTCTAATCTGATCAATGTTTGGAGGCATCATATCCAGTGTCCATTTTCGTTTCAAACCATAAAATTCCATCAGTCCAAAGTCAATGTAAACTTCAATATTAAACTTTTTCCCATCCCTCTCACTTTCCTCCGAAATACTTTTGACAATTTGCTCGGTTGTTTGAAGGCATCTATGAAAAGGTGAGGTGTATATCTGGAGTGTTTTTGAAACGTTTTCATCACAGGAATTAGTGAATTGTGCTTGCTCCACTTTTTTAACAAGATATTTGAGGTAAAAGTTTTGTCCAAATAATTTAGCACACAGCCGACCTCTTTCTGTTAAAGGTGGATCTGCATCATAATCCCCATTCACGTCTATCGGTGTGCTTGGTGTTTCCGCTGAGGAAGCCGATGAGGGAGGTGATGTTGGTGAGGCAAGTCCATGAAGACCAGTTCCATACTTGATCAATTGAGAGGTCTTCTCTCCGTGCCGAGTGACAAACAATTCTTTCAGGGATGGAATGGTGTATTGTGGATAATGAATGGTGAGATTTTGTTGGACAGAAGCAGCAGTAGTTATTGACCTGCCAGTTGTAGTAGTAGTAGTAGTAGTTGTAGAGCCGCCGTTACCTGATGCAACACCTTGTGACTGTGTGGGTAGCACCATGTTTGGCCATGATGATGAAATAACTGGTGGTTGCTGCTGAAACTCCAACAGTGACGTTAATGAAGAGGTGGAAGAATTTGAGAGGGTACTACAAGTAGTGCCAGTTGGTGATGAGACCAATGAATTGAGCGTGCTTGAGCAAGTATCGGAGATGCACGTTGTATGGTCCTGGAGGTGGTGGTGGTGACTATTGGAATTTTCAATACATGATGAATCTGATGATGACGACAATGATGGTGGATGGATGATATCCCTGTCATGGTGGTGATGATGGTGATGAGAGAAGTAATTGCCTCCTGTACTAGTAGTTGTGTTCTGAACGTTTTGGTTGCTGCTGTTGTTGTTGTTGGTATTAGAATGTAGAGCAACGGAGGATGATGTTGATCTATTTCTGGTGGAAATAACCGGCGGTGAGCAAAGGTCATTCGTTGTGTATTTGTGGTGATGTAGTTGAGTCGGTGTGGTGACAAACCGAGAGGACTCGTTTTCATTTCCGTTCGTGTGAATGGATTGATTCATGTTGTGTGCTTGAGTAGGCTGATGATGGAAATGATAATGACCGTTATGATTCGTGGTGGAGCTACTATTACTTGAACCGCTGGTGCTGCAACTACTCTCAGATTGTCTTTTTGTAGGAATAATAATCAATGAATCCTCGTCCTCCAAAATGGTGGTTGGAGGCATGTCCATCATCATAGAGAGAAAAAGGCTGTTTGAGGGAAAAGGTGAGGGAATATTGAGAGGGAATATACTTCTGCTGCTGCTGGTGATGATGATGATGATGATGATTTTTGTTTCCAAATCTCGTGTGCCACCAACCAACCAACCAACCAACAAAATAATAACAACAACGTGATGAGCGATGGAAAAGACTCTTCGGGTCAATTCTGTTGTTATTGGTAACTATTATTACTCTTTGACAACAATGGGGTTTTAGAAATTATTTGGTGATGACAAGGATGAGAAAGAGAGCTTCTGGACCGAGTAGTCGTCTTTTTGTCCCAATGTAAACAAAAATTAACGTTGAATAATTTTTTTTTCTCTCGACTCTGGTGTGAATCATCCTCTCTGAATCATCTCTTTCTCGTTGATTTGGATTAAATTGAGAATCAACTCCCATTTATATCCAAATGGTGCTTGCTTTGGCCATCATGATCTTCTCACAAATGAATGAACAACCCTGGTCACCTCCGTTTGATTTCAAACCCTTAGAATCAATCCGAATAATTCACACGCGAACACAATAAAAATAGCAAACTTTAAGGGAGATCACGTACAATCCAATCTGAGATTAACCCTTCTTCCAAAATTTGACACAACCACTGAAAGCGCATTCACGCCAACCCAAAAAAATATGTCAGAACCGTCACGACTGTCGTCGATCAAACGATCATTTCCCAACCATGCATCATCGATCTCCTCAAATACATCATCTTCATCATCACCACCACCATCGGATCGTTCATTTCCACAATCTTCACAATCATTGACAAACCATTCCGCTTCACCATCCAAAATGGTTCAAAGTATCAGCGATGCAATAGTAGTAAATTTGCCAAGTCATCATCATCATGATGAGGATCACCAGGACGACCATCAACAACACCATCACGAACAACATGACTCTCAATCATCATCATGGACATTATCACCTTCCTCTAGGAATCGAAGAAAATCCAATCAGGATCAATATTCCTCGATCTCTACCACACCTCCTCATCATGAAGAGCCTCTTTCATGGTCTGGAGATCAATCGCCAGCATCATCCATTCATAGCAGTGTTGTAACAACAACTCGAACAAATTCATCGTCACATTCTAGTTCTAATAGTAGTAGTAGTAATAACAACAATAGCAACAGTAACTATTATTCACCACTATCACATCACCCTCCTCATAACACTCTCGGATCAAGTAGAAGCATGTCATCACCTGCATTGTTTTCCATGATGGATTCGAGAGGAATGGGAAGTTACATTAGTCATTGTTTTGGAATTTCATCACGATCTTTGCATAATGATTCATTCGAAATGATTCCTCTCACTGTTTTGACGTTGTGGAAGTTAGAGGATTATGGTGTGACATCATCGACGACGACGACGACAAATCCTCACGGAGGAGTATCTCCAGCCAAAGATTTTGAATCTAACCCATTCGAGAGTGTTCGATCGAATGAATTTCACACTTTTTTAGAGAGCAGTGACACGACCACGAACGTTCCGAGATCAACGAAGAGAAGGCCAGAAATGGTGAGAGGATACTCTTACATGTTAATGTGGTGTCCGTGGTTTAACATGTATGATAATTTATTTATTGAATTTTGGCTTGTTAAATTAGATGAATCTGTTGTCACAACCTCTAACGCAACACATACGAGATCAAATAATTTTACTAATAGTAGTAATAATAGTAGCAACATCAATTCTTCAAAACACTCCTTTTCTCAATGCTCTCCATCACCTTCAAATGATGGCTCTAATAATAATAATTTTCGCTTACTCAAAGTTCGACAACAAGCAAAAGCACTCTCAAAACAACCGAATGAACGATTTTTCAGTGGAAATATTTGGGGATATTCAGTCGTCCTAAACTCGCCGTTGAACCAAACCAATGAAAGCATTTTATCTCAATACTTGGCAAATGCATGTCCATCTTCGAGTACTCACTTTTTCGGAAATGATTTGGAAAATTTAATTATATGCTTTTTTGGACCTACTAAACTTTTCAAATTCAAGCTTAATGTTAAAAAGGAATTTCACAAAAATTACAAATCTAAAATCAAATCAGAATATGTCACCGATGTAGAATCGATTGATTTTGTGGAAGCCCTTGATTACAAATCTCTTCGTGTACACAATGCAATTACTCCATCATCGGCAGTCACAACTCCCACAGATGTTTTTTTCGATGTGACTAATACCGTCGAAGAGGAAGAAGAAATGATCGATGAATTGTATCATGGTCTATTCGATTCGACTAGCATCATTTCAGACAGTGCCAGAAAATCCCTTCAATTAATGTCACGCATTGAAATGATTCATGACCATCTTCAAGGGTATGGTTTTGTGAGATGTGACATTCATAATAATTGTCACTTGTACTCATTGCAGAGATCTGACACTTACGTACCAAGTCCAAGCTCTGCCAATGAAAGTATCAGCGATGATTCCTTTCTCGAATTACAATCACCCCGTAGTAACACTAGTATTACGACTACTCTCTCTGTCTGCGAGAGACGATCATGCAGAATCGCTCACCATTCTCTGAGTTTAGTGTTTTTTCAAAGACAAATCGCTCGAAAACAATATTTGAATTTGAAAAGCCCAACCAGTGGAAGATTTGAAATGAGTTATTCACCTCACTCGAAAAATCATGTAAAAATTGGATTTGAAAAAATTGGTCACATTTTACCATTTCATGTGGAATCTGGAAAATTGAACATGATGAATCATTCGAATATCAAAATTTGTAAATTTGATGAGAACTTGTTCTTAGTGATGGAAATTGACGAAAAGAACATGAAAAAGCAATGGGAACATTATCAATTATTGCAACAACATCAACCCAATAATTATTTTCAAACTATGAATGTCACATCCAGTCACGAGAGCTCATCACCACCTCCATTCATCATTGAGAGAAATCTAATGATGGAAGCCAATCAAGACAAAGAATTTGACGCTTTACAGTTTTTCAAATTTTACATTCTTGATTTGTCCAAATCTGACGATGTGAAACTATCAAGACTTTTCACGAGTTATGATGCCACGCATCCAACAAGTCATGCCACAATCTCACAATTTTCCTCCTCCAAAATTCATGAAGCTTATCTGAAAATTTCTACTCCTAAAACAGTTAAGAATCAATCTATCATCTCTAACTCGACAATTTCTCACAATTCCTTCTTACACATGAACAACCTCAATAGAAATCAGTTAACAACCAGTGACACAATATCTCATACCAATGACACCAATGATCATAACAATGTTCAATTCTCACTTCAGGAGCCACATCCATCATCACCACCGTCGAAACAACAGCTCTCTCCACAACCAAACAATCAATTTTCTCTGCAAGTCAATTTACAACACAACATGCTTCCAGTTTACAAAAATCAAAAATCCAAAAAGAAGAGATTTGACACTGAATTTACTTTTGAAAAACTCATTTCTCACATGATTGTTTTTCGAGGAGACATACACAAAAATCCACACCAGTACACCATTGCTCTCTTTTACAATGTGAAAGGAGATTTAAAATTCTTTTCGTCTCAACACGATTTTACTGGAATTGGAGAATTCTCAAAATTGAGAGGAAAATGGTTTGATTTCATTCATTTCACACATGTCGTTTCACGATCCAAGACATTATTCGATCAAGCCAATTTGATTTTAAATGCTAGAATGAAATCAGAGGGAAATTATGTAGTTTCAGGATTGGGATTTCCAGATGTTTTACTCTCCTGTTTTAAATGAATCTGAAATTATGGCCTTGCAACACCATTTTCTTAGAGTTTCTTCATAATTCCAGGACTTGTCATTTCCATCAATGCATGGCCATGAAATCATGTCAGATTATTAATTTTAATTAAAATTATTCAAGTTCAATAAAAAAAATTCAGGGATGGGTTTATTCGATGATAAACGTTGTTCGATGGTTTTATGTACATTATTTACAAGCCGAACGTAAGATACGTAGTGACTTCCTAGCAGGCACCCCGGAAGTAAAGGTGTTTAAACTGCTCACGATAACAGCAGCAACCCCTGGGATTCGAACGCTGGACCAGTTGGCTGCCACAGTTCCAGAAAAACCACTCGGCCATATGCGGGCAGCTAAGTTCAATAAAAAAAAATGAAAAAGTCGTTCGACTCCTCCTTTCCTTCCGAAACAATAACAATTTCTTCAACAATTTCCTCTCCATCCAATTCAAAAACAATCCATTCAGCCAACCGTAACAACAACAAGAATGAAAAAACTTCATTCTCTTCTTCCGACGAAATTTCGGAACAAACAGAATCACAATCTTACCATCTTCCAACTACCACCACCACACAATCTTATCATCGTCCTCCTCCTCGAAGAAAAACCTTTGAAAAAGCCAAAGCCATCCTTAGCTCTCAAATGAAAATTCCAAAAGCCTTTGCCACTCACAAGAAGACTCTTTTAGAGGCATCGGGATCCTCATCATCAATATTGACTTCGGTCCATCATCAATCATTAATGAAAATTGGTAGAATGTACAACAATGAAAATGAATTCAAAAACTATGATTCCAAAGGTTTCAAAGATTCCTCTCAAGTATTGCAAGAAGGTTCAAAACGAGGACGTGGAGTCAAATCCATTGAAGAAATTGAGTTGGAACAAGGAGACTCGGATACTTCGTTTTATACTTCCGATGAAGAGGAAAGTCCATCTGAATACGAAGAGGAACGATCGTTGAAGCCACTTTCGAAAAGCAGAAGGATGAAGAAGTGAGTTGCGTTTCTGAAATTACTTTTGAGTTGACTCGAGTCTTTTCGAGGTTCTTAAAAAATGTTTCAACATTCTTATTCGACTGATGATCCATCCATTCCGATTCAACAAGAACAACAACACACCAATGATCATCATGATGATGACTACGAGAGAGAAATGATTATTCACAACGATAGCATGAATATCGTCTTACTCTCGCAACAAATCTATGAATATATTGCGCAAAAAGATTTTATGCAAGCCTTGAAATTATTGATAGAATGGATGAATTCCGATCAAGCTACTCCGCATGATGCTGCGCATATTATTGAATTTTTAAAAAAGATATACAAATTGGGTTTTCATCATTTGTCTCACGTGTTTCGAGAGTTACAAGAAAATCAAAACGATTGTAAAAAGTTAATTCTCGCTGCCATGTATTGTGGCAGATGTGGTCATCCGGTGGATTATGAAAAAGCAATATCATTGTTTGAATCATCGGATTCTCTCAAATCTCACTACTTTTCTCAAAACATGATGGGAAATATTTATTCGAATGGAAATGGAGTCGACATTGATTATACTAAAGCTAAGGAATATTATGAAATGGCTGCAAAACAAAATTATTCAAGTGGTTTCCATAATTTGGGAAATATGTATTATTATGGAAATGGAGTACAACAAGACTTCACAAAGGCAATGGAGTTATTTGAATTGGCAGCTCAAAAAACTCATTACGATGTTACATGTAACAAATATTTAGCATTTGAAAATCATTATGCAGAAGCATTATATGTACTTGGCACGATGTATGAATTGGGAGATGGAGTGGAAAAAGACACTAGAAAAGCAATAGAATACTATCAACAGGCAGTGCAACTCAATCATGAATATGCTGCTTTTTCCATTGGAGAAACATTTGAAATAGATAATAATTATGAAGAAGCAGTGAAATATTTCAAAATTGCATCAAGTCTTAACTTTGTTGAAGCACAGTATCGCTTGGCAGAAATGTATCGAGACGGTATTGGCGCAGAACAAAATCTCACCAAAGCTATTTATTATTTTGAATTAGCTGCAGAAAATGAATATTACGACGCAGAAGATCAAAGTAAGGAGTTGCGGCTGCAAAGATTTTGTTCACATTTTCACAACAAATTGTTGAGCCATTTAGCGCTGCATTCATTTTCAGATGTGTGCACAATTTCCTTTCAAGAAGTGGCTGATGAAGACTAGAGAAGTAAAATTAACAAAGGATTACATTACGGATTGAAGACGGTCCTGAGTGGTATCACTTGTTTATCGAGAAATAGTTTGAAATGCTAAACATCATTGTTACTCTCACTTGACGCAGCATTATTCTGTTCGTTGTGATTTTCGAATAAAAATGAACATTCTCCCCACATGTATTTAAGATTGGGAGCAACATCTTTCAGACTTTGTTTCAATCTCGATATTTCTTCTTCTGAATAGCTCTGTGGAAAATCAAAACATCCAATATCTAAAACTTGCAAATTATGAAGAATGCCCCCTCCAAAATAAATGCCCTTTGATGTCTCAATGATTTGATGAGTAAAGGCGCTCCGATTCAAATGTAATTCTTTTAGTTGTTTAAACTCTCCAATGTGCTTTTAAAGTTCACCTGGAATTCCTGAACATGGGAAAACATCTAAATATTCCAAAAATGGTTGAGATTTTAAAAATTGATAAAAAGTGTCGTCTCTGGCTATGCATTCCAATTCAGAATACGATTCCAATTCAATTCTCTTTAACTTGGAGCACATTTTGGAGAGGCATGCAAAAAATTTGTTTGTGACCAAAGACCAGAGCTGGTATTAAAACAACAATACACTGTTTGAGAGAGGATTTTCAAGGGCCCTTGAACGAGATAAACTTTCCCTGCTTGTCTCCGATCATATTATTGTCTTTGGCCAATTTATTCAATCTATTAATATTTCGTTGATTATAAAATTGTTCTCATCACCTGTGTACAATGGCGATCATTACATCCAAACAATATATTACCATTTACAATGCACTACAAGCCATAGAGTGGATTAATTTATTATTATTTAGAACTGTTCGACCTCTGCTTGAGAAACATGGTGGTCGATTAAAATTTACAAACAAACAAGTTTTGGAACGATTATCAGCGAAAAAACCGTCATTATGGACTTTCAATAGAAAATATCTTAAAACTATTCAAACTTTGCAATTAATGGAGACCGTTCATGTCATTACAGGTATAACTCCAAATTCATCTCTCTCAACAACTCTAGGACAGACACTCGGCAGAATGTTTATTACTTATTTTATAGCAGATGATTTACCAAATAATGATTTACTGACAGACATTACAATGTTCACTCTACAAGTATCATGGGCATTGGCAGACATTATTCGATATTCACATTACATCAGCCAAACGTGTGATTTAGAAAAAGATCCCAAGACAGCCAAAGTTGTGAAATTATTGAAATTTTTAAGATATAATGCATTCTTGATTTTATATCCTATTGGCATGTTGAGTGAAATTGGATTAGTGTTGATGACACGACGAATTGTGATGCAGAACACAATCAACAACAACAACAAGAGGCATTTGAAAAATTTCAAGATTGCTGTTTTTTCATTCCAATCATGGAATCGATGAAGTCGTTGTCCGTCATGGGTGCATTTGAAGATGACACCAAAGAACGATTTGTCTTGGATTTTGTGAAATGTTGTCCAAATTTGCAAGAGTTGAAATATGCATTTACAGGATTTTTGGAATTGTTTCTTCAAACGTAATAGGTGCTGAAATGTCAATACTAACTTGCTGATTTTCAGAATCCAATTCTTCATCTCGAAATGGTAGTTCTACAACTTTTCTCATATCCATTAGATTGAAACCAAGATCAAACGATAAAGGATTGCAGAAAATGATCGGAAAGTTCACATAACGAACCGTTTCGATCGGCAATTTCCTCCACAATATGAATGACTTGATGAATATTGTATTTTGTGATTGCAAGTGGTTTTTGGTTTGCAGTGCACCAAATTCCATTCCTCTCGAATTTCCTGTGATTCAGAAACGCAATATTTCGCCAAATGATTTTCAACCATTTCAGAAATGATATTAAACATTGTGGATGATGTGAATGCCAGTTGCAGAATATCCTCACTTGGCAAATATTGCAAAATTAGACCCAGTTCATCATTTGATAATGGCGCTGAAATGATGTGGTTGAAAAAGGATTGGAGAGTCTTCCGTACTTTGTTGATCATCGTTTCTTTCATCTATAGATAAATTAATTTTGATCTTTTTTAATTCGGGATGGTCAACATGATGATAGGCCTCTTCATCGTCCACCTCTTTGTAATTTCTTTTCATTTTTTTTGTAATTTCATTTTTTTTTGGAAATTTTTTTACAAATTCCAAAATTTAGTGGATCGAACCAAGTTGGCAGTTTGGCCTTTCTTTATTCTTCATCATCTTTCGAAAGAGTATAGCTCAAACAAAAGCACCAGCTCTCACCACTTGACTCTCAGCATAGGAACTTCTATTATATCCAGGATCATTCACTAAATACACTCCATTGCTGTAGGACTTGGCAAGAACCCAATGTCCACCTCCATTGACATTCAAAACAACG
This sequence comes from Naegleria fowleri, assembly GCF_008403515.1. NCBI lineage: Eukaryota > Heterolobosea > Eutetramitea > Acrasida > Naegleriidae > Naegleria > Naegleria fowleri. The sequence goes on from NW_025407967.1 coordinate 78,667, forward strand.
ACTTTACCAGAACAGAGCCAATTTCTAATGGTTGCCTTATTAGTGGTTTGTCCAAGATATTTGAAACCAAATCTGGAAACAGAAGTCCAGACAAACAAGTTGCCGTAATAACCTCCATGAGTTTTTAATCATGCGTTCATTTCACCTGGATTTTTGGTGGATTTTCCACGTCCTTTTAAAGCCATGGTGACAGAGGTCATGAGACAACCAACTTTACAAATGGTGGAGCCTGTGATAAAGGTCATGATGCATGTTGAGTAGGATGAAAGAATCAGTGTCAAATGTCATTCGAATAAGTAGGTACAAACAGGATTCAATAAAAAAAGAAATTTTCACACTTGATCCCAATCGATTGCCACCCCATCGACTATCACATTGCTTAAACAATGGGTAACTGTATGATTGTCTACAACTATTTCCACTATTGGAATCTGCCATCACGGACTCTTCTTCATCACCTAATGCTGTTGGGAGAATGACAAGTGACGTATCATCCATTGGTGATTCTTCTTCTTCCTCTTGTTCAGTTCGATCAGCAGCAGCGTTGATGGCACTCGCTGGGAGGTCAATTCCAAAATGAAGAGCATTCAGAGAGGGTTGTCCAATGAGAGTGACACCTGACTGCTCTGGGTAGGCCTTTTGAGCCATCACAGCGACGGAAAGAGACAATAGTACAGTTGCAGCAATGAAGAGGAGAATGGACTTCATGTTGTGGAGTAAATATTTTTTTAGTGAGGATGGCGTATCTGTTTCTGATGCTGAGGCAGGATTATAACTGTCAATTGTCAAAGAGTTATTGTTGATGATTGAGGAAAAGCAAATACAAAATGAAAGATATTGTAACTGCATCTTGTTAGTGCTCGCTGAAAAGAGGATTTATTCATCACACAGATCTGGAAAGAGTGCAGTTTCTTTCACAAAATCAAATCGGACCAATTTCTCACATTTTGATGACACGAGCCTCAATTACAACCAACATTAAATCGTTCAAAATTTCACTTTAATTTCACAGATTGGATTGTGCAATGACTTGAAATGACCAATGCCGGTTGATCATCATCTGAATGTTTTAAAAACACGGCGACCTCTGCCTAGTTGTACAATTCTTGAACACTAATTCCACAATAATGTTTACAATATTCAATCCACACTCGAGCAATATTTTCCTTTTCTGGAGATGGGACTGGAAATCCCTTTTCTTTTTGTCGTTTAATGGCATTTCTCAATCCTGAACTCAATACTTGAACCATCTTCTTATTGACCACCGAAGAATTCATGACCAGATTCGAATTGAGAATTCCGCCCAAATTTCCAACTTCTCGACGTATCGAGTGGTGTTTTCATCAATTTTGGGAATTAATCTCATGTATATAAATCGAGTTCGAATGTCATTCTTTGAAACTTTGTTTTCCAATGTTGGAATTTTGCACGACTTGTACAAAAAAATGTGTTCCACTAATTCTTGACCTACAAATGTGGATTGACAGGAAACGACCACTTCAACCTTTCTTTTTGTGAGTATGGAATTGGTATTGAAATGATGATGGGAAATGATTGGAGAGAGAATTTTCAAAACGTTCTTTAAGGAATTTAGAAAATCGTTCATGTGAAAACCATTTCTGTTTGAAAATGACATGTTCAACCATGTATTTCAAATAAGGGTATGGATCGGGTGGTTGGGTTGAGTTGGCATTTGAATCCATGTCATGATGGTTCAAATGATTGAATTATTGAAAATGCCATCCGTCAAATGAATATACTACATGATGACAATAGGTTTCTAACATATGTTCATTACAGATGAAATGTCTTTTAAATGTTTGTAAATTTTTCTTGACACTCCGTCAAAGACATAATCCAAAAATAGTAATTGCACTTCGAATTCAATCTCCATTTCCATTCTGAGCTGTTGATCGTGTGAATTTTCTGTTTGCATTCCACATATTTTGATAAAATCTAAATATTTTGTTACTGCTATTGTTGGAAGGTGACATTCGTGTGGCATTTGACAGCTGGGATTCAGCAATCCACACCCGAGATGATTGTGGTGATTGGGAAGGCGACTGCTCTGAAGATCCCTCATCAAGAGAAGAACCATGAAGTACATCAAGAGAGGAAGACTTGCTAGCTGGTATTGGCAAAGAAGACTTTTGATTCAACGACACATTGGAATGACACGTCACGACATTGTGTTCATAGGTATTCGGATGGACAGGATGCAACAAGGCCGCAAGAGGCAATCGAGTGGTATAATTAGTAGAACCTCCTCCCCTTGAAGAAGAAGAAGACGATTTCGTTCTTTTATGGTTTGTTGTTGTTGTTGCTTTCATAAAAACAGAAATGATCAGTTCAAACTTTGAGGCAAAGGATCAACGAAAACCACAAAGTGGTGATTCAATGAAGAGAACAAATGATTATTCAAAGCTTTGAATCAAAGAGTGAGTGAAATTTTTTTGTGGTTTGGAAAAGTATTAACCTCACAAGTAAAGAATGGGTGTTTGTTATTATTAGTGACTCTAGGTGAGGCGAGAGGTTCTTGTGATTCATGTCGTTGGATTAAAGCATTCCTTTCATCAAAGGATGAGAATCATTGAGGGACTTTATGATCGGCTTTTTTTGTTCAACATGTTGAACATGGTTAATGGATGAAAATGGTGTTTCATTATTAAAATAGAAATGATGAAAATTTCACTCTTGAGATGACACTTGTCATCTAATTTATTCATGATGTAAGAATGTACATGGACTTGTTGCAATATCACTCGAATCAACGAATTCATTCTTACATATTTTGATTCGACTTGGCAAATCCAACTCTCTTGTTTTCATAATCAAATACTGTATAATAGGTACTAATAAAAGTATCTCCCAAAATAATAAATCCACTAGTATTCATATTCAATGTTTGGAATCCAGCCACACATTGAGTTTGTCCTTGACTTGTAATTCTCAACACATAATCGCGAGGAGTTAAAGTGAAACTCTTTCCCGACAAAATGAAAGTCACACTTGGATTTGAGTCAATATTCGAACAATCTTCATTGACTTGAATGGAACTCAAAATGGGATTCATAATATCAGCAGTGGCGGCAATTAAGGAAGTTCCAGTGTCGGCAATGGCGGCACAAGCGGGATAACATAATTGCATATTTTGTCCGTTCATGGCCACATCATCCATGTACATGAGCCAATACGATTGTTGTTGAACGGGCACATAGGTGATGGGTCCTGAGAAGTACTTTTCATTGATTCCACCTAAAATTAAGGCGCTTGAACCACTGCCCGGAGTTTTTGACATGTAAAACGAGAAGAGATTCTTTTCCAAAAGACCTTGTTGCATCATGTTGTTAAACACAGGAGTTACTCCATCGACAGCAATTTGTGGGAACGCCATTCCTAAAATTCCATCAATTTTTGCATTCAAAAAGGTATTTCCGAGCTCTTGAGTGACTTCTCCAAAGACTTGATTTTTCACACGAATACCTCCGACAGAAACATCATCCTGACTCAAATAACCCTTCACAGCTCCAGTTCCATACGTAATGTTAAAGGAACGACCATTCTTGACATAGGTCATGGATTTGGTGTGATTGTATCGAGCATGTCGGACACAAGACACGTCCTTACACTCCACAGAAGGAGCCCACAAATTACTACTTCCCGTATCAAAGACCATTTTGAAGGTTTGTGGAGGATTTCCAATGCTAATTTCACCATAGTATTGAACATCTTCATAGTCTTTGAGAGGAATGATGGGAGCAAGAGTTCCCTTTTCGAAAAGTGTTTGAAGAGCTGGTTTAAAGAATTTGGTTGGTTGATTTTGAGTGGTGGTTCGGAGGATGGAAGAGTCTGGTTGTTGCATGGAGCGAAGACGTTCTGTGTAGGCACGTACGGAGTGAGGAGAGGAGAATTCGCGTTTGGAGAGAGGGATTTCAATGATGTGAGAAAGTGCGAATTGTGAAAGGAAGAGTATGAGGAAGAGTAGAGGGAGAAATTGTGAAGTGTTTGTGAAGGAGGACATGATGGTAATGATTTGTTTTTTTTGTTCAGCAAAATTTTGGAATCAAAGGTCAATGTTCCTCAAAGAAATGACATCCGGAGTAACGGACATGGGAGATGAAAACTCCGGAAAATTCACACTTGTGCGAAAGAGAATGAGATTCAAGGGAACAAACCAACACTGGCTGCCAATGAAGACCTGACGCCGTGCACGATGTCCTCTTTGTAAAACGCCCATTCTCACCAAGAGACATCTCATGCAATCATTGGCCAATCTGGCGAAAGAATTTCACAAATTCAAACGAGAATTCGATCAATCAATGGAACAATTTGGATCTAATACCAATGAAAATACAATATTGTTGCCTTTTTTCGAAGTATCTGTTAATATCCATATAAAGAAATGCACTGATATGTTCTGAACGTAGTGAAGGGCGTGAATGTTTCGATTGTAAACAATTAAAGAGTTTGGTTGAGCTTGAAAATTTTTTTCCATGCTCAAAAAATTTTCTGCATATTAATGATTAGTCTCTCTTTGCGTTGCTTAGTGACTTCCCACCCATTCGCACTCCCACCCACTTGCTTTCTTAAGCTTATTCAAGTACCTTTTTCGCTGAACGGAATGTTCTTGTGGTAAGGAAGAACATTGTGACAGTGCAGGTCCACCTTGATTCGGCAAGGATTTTATTGAGTTAACTATATAATTTTGTTATTTAATTTTCATTTATTTAATTCATCATATTTTCATGATATTCATGGATTTATCAAGTTATTATAATTTTCATGGATTTATCAAGCAATTTTTTAAATGTGACCTCATATCATGGAGTTTTCGTCTCTACCACCTAACTGTGACTTCTTGCGCTTCACAACATGTAGTCGTTACCTCTGCCTTCATCCTTCCTGCTTCCTTGCGTTTCTTTGGTTTTCTCCTTTTTTTCCGCTGAGCGGTTTTTGGAGTTTTTTACCTTCTCAAATCTTAATTAATGCTCCGGACTCTGCTGAATAAAGTCAATTGACAAAATATGCAGAAAATCCCACAAACACCGGACCTTTATTAAGGTCGGGTGTTTGGAGAGACCACAAACCCATTAGTCCTTCCTTTAATTAACAAACGAATTTTATTGTTTACTCTTTCGAAACACTGTTTAATAAACTTGTTTGATTAATATCAACAGTTATTGTTGGTCGGACTTTTTTACAATCACATTCATCCATTCTTTGAGCGCTTCTTAGGATCGTTCGAATCCTCCATTATTTTCTTCACCAAAAAAATCAAACTTGCATTCAGCCAACAATATATTCTAACTGAATTCCTTTTTAAAAGTGCAAACATGTTCTTCCCTCTCCTTCCGCTTCTTATCACTGCTCTTCTCCTCTTCCTCCTCTCAGCAAGTTGTCTACTCTTCTATTTCCTTTTTCAAAATTACAAAAAAGTTCAACACATTCCTAGAGTATTTCAATTATTGCCATTTGCTCCTTTTCGTCTTCCATTGCTTGCGCCTTACATTTACATTGGAAATCAATTTGATTTATTAAACGTCATTGAGAAACATTCGGATCCAGAAACCAAAACATTTCGCATTTCAACACTTGTTGGAAATGTTGTCTACGTGTCGGATCGAGACATGATGAAAGAAGTGCATTCGAAAAAATTGCATGTCTTGAATAAGGATCCTCGATTGAAAGCGATTGAAATATTTGGTGAAAGTTTAGTTTCTGCTCCTGATACGGAATGTTGGAAAAAACATCACCGAGTCTTGTCGATGGTTTTTTCGAGTGGAAATTTGGAATACATGTGTCAGGTGGCTGTCAAAACTGTCGATCAATTGACAAGAACGAAATGGGAACCTTGTATGAATCAGAATGAGAAGGGAACTATGATGTTGGAAGCGCACAATGATTTTACGAATGTTACTTTGGATGTTTTGGCGAAAAGTAAGTTTCTAAATATTTAGTTTTTCAAGAGTTCCATTTCTTAATTCTTTTTTGACAATATGACAAATTACATCATATGATTGTTGGAAAAATCAATTCCAAAAAAGGTGTGTTTGGAACATCCTTCTGTATCTTTCAAGATTCTGAAAATTCCAATCCAGATCTCGTCTTGAAAGGTCGCCAATTAAAACAAGCCATTGAAAAGATCTTCACTCATGCCTTTTCCTTTCGAATGTTTCTCGCATGGTGTCCATTATTTGAAAAGGCAGCTCTTCATTTCACAGGAGTTCAGAAATGCATGGACTATTGTTCACAAGTGTTGGATGAATTTATTCGAGAACGAAAAAACATGATTGAAAGAGGTGAAGAGATTTCCGAACAAGATTTATTGAGTTTGATGGTTAAGGCGAATATTGAAAATAATGAATTAACGACAGATCATATCAAATCGAACGGATTGTTGTTCTTGGTGGCTGGTAAGTAAACCAATGATCGTTCGATGAACTTTGACATGTGAAATTGTTCCACATGGACATTTGGGTATTTGATTTTATATGTTTTTTACTCCTTGGATTTTATTAAGTTACTGAAACGAGTTCAAATACTCTTCAATGGATCATTTAAGAATTGACAAAACGACCAGAAATTCAAGAACGAGCTCAACAAGAAGTGGACCAAATTCTTAAAAATGGTGAATTGGAACCTTCTTTCCAACTTTATGATTCTTTTGTGTTTTGCAATGCCATCATTCATGAAACTTTACGTTGTCATCCACCTGTTGGCTCAGTCTCCAAAATCTGCTTCAAGAACACTCGTCTTGGAAATTTTGACATTCCAAAAGGAACCATTATTCTGTCACTCATCACTCAAGCCAACAAGAATGAACAAGTTTGGCAACACTTAAACAATACGTTCCATCCTGATCGATTTTTAAATGCGGATGAACTGAACAAGAGACATTCCGATTATTCAATGATTCCTTTCAGTATGGGTTTGATGAAAATGCAATGGATACAAATTTGCCTTGTTTGAAATTTTGATGATTTTGACAGGACTTGTTCAAAAGTTTGAATTTGAATTATTGAATGATGAAAATGTGGATCCAGTGTTGGCAGAATCCAGCATTACATTCAAGCCAGGTCGTATGAAAGTGAGAGTCTTCCGAAGAAATGTGACAAAATATATGAATGACCCTTTGTATTCACGAGGGCTTGTGTGGATCATACGATTGGTTCAACACATTTGTTGTTGTGTCACAACCTGAATCGAGTCCGAATGATCTTCCCTATTGTTGTCTGTTGCTGTGATCTAATTCGTTTAAAATGTGAGATTTTTTTTAATTGTTCGTTGGTTGTGGAACAAATATCAGTAACAGAATTCCATCAAAAGAGTTGTATTTGGATATTGTATTCTAATGATCAACTCAAAGAGGTTGCAGTGGAATATTATTCTCGTCTTAATACTGTCTAAACAGTTGGTCAGGAAAAAAGTAAACCGCTCAGGTCCTGACAAACTCCAAACACTGAATCAGATTTCAAGATTCAACAATCCAAGATTGAAATTTTTCATTTGTTTTCCATTTTTGAAACAAAAGCCGTTTAGTCGATTTAAATCTTCCCTGTCTCTCTCACAAGACACTTTTAAATTATTCTTCAGGTCTGACCAACGTTGAGACTCGTTTCGATCATCAACAATATTATTGACGTCAACAAACAAGCAATGCCGATATTGAATACTGAAATGTACATTCACGCCAGTTCGGCTTCTCCTCTCGAGTCTAGTCTATCATTACCTACAACATCAAGCATTGAAACCTCCTCCACAACAACAACAACAACAGACAAAGACTCCACGCTGCAGTACGGTATGAATAGACGCCTCCTGCATCATCAAGGCATTCCTTCTCAATGGTTGCAATTAAATCATATATCAGACGAATCCAATGTTGTAAATAATAATATTATTCATAATGACAATATGATCATTCCTCAAGCATCAAATAATACAGAATCCGAAATTATTACAATTAATCATTTTGATGATGATGATTATAACTTCCATAACAATAATCCCACATCTCAAGATGAAAACAATGTTGTTGAACAAGACAATAACTCGCCTCCTCTGCAAGAATATTATCAACAACACGAAGAGGCCTCTCCTATTACAAAGAGCACATCCACCTCTTCTTCAACAACTACTCCTCTTCCAACATTGAAGCTCATCGTCATTTTCATAATTTTCATATGTGATGTATTTGCCTTTTCCACGGTTGTGAGTTATGTTCCTTTCATGGTACAAGATTTTGGTATTACTCAGAACAAGACTGAATACGGTTATTATGCAGGTTTGATTGCTTCAAGTTATTCGGCCGCTTCTCTCCTCTCAAGTATTGCTCTCGGATGGTTATCCGATCGTGTATTGGGAAGAAGGAAGGTGATCTTGATGGGAACTTTGTGTTCCTGTATCACGAGTTTGTTATTCGGTTTGAGGTAAGTTGATGACGATTTGCTCTTTCATATATATATATCATGAACCTGATGATTCAACACTACCACTTCCCACATATGTGTGTATGATTCAACACCAACTATGAAACATTATGATAACTTCATAACGAACATCATCATCCATGTTTTTTTTTCATCACTCCTTTTTGCCATTTCTCACTCGATTTCTCACCTAAAATTTTGCCTCTGCGAATACGTTTTTGGGGTGAGAATTCGTTCATCCTCTGGAAAAATGACTGTATGAATATGTACCTTCATTGATTGTTTTGCGAACACTTGATCTCTGAAACAACGATACCAGCATCAACTTCCCGATGGCCATCACGGTTCGGGTTGTATTCGGATTGGTCAATGGAAACATTGGAACCATAAAAACCTATCTCGGAGAAATTACCGATAAAACGAATCAGGCAAGAGCCTTTTCATTCGTTGGTATTTCATTTGCCATAGGATCGATCTTGGGCCCATTGATTGGTTTATTGGCAAGACCGAACATTCAATATCCCAACATCATGAGCATGACTCCTCAGATCGTACAGAATTTTCTCAACTTGTTCCCTTACTTTTTACCTAACTTGTTTGTTGCCACATGTTCATTCATTGGGTTTCTAATTGCTTACTTCAAGTTGGAGGAAACCAATCCAAGATTTGTTAAGGAACTACAAGACAAGAACCAAGAAATCATAACTAGAAGGAACACCGAGACCAATGATGATTACCCTGCCTGCAGAGAGAAAACAAATGACAACTCAAGCAGCTCTGAGAAATTGACCAAAGCAGTTCATTCGAAATCAACGACTGAAATAGATCAAACAAATCTAGAGAAATTAAACAGAACTGAACAATGTTCAAAGAGTCCTTTGTCATCACCGAGTACCGAGGCAAGTCCAACCACTTCTACCTCCACCACCAATGCCACACCATCTGCCCTTTCGGATCTCGTCTTTGAGCAATGTATTGAAAGGAACAAACATTCATGCATCACGGAAAAGACAGGCAATGAGGAGTCTAACAAATTCCGTGAGCATTCCCTTCACTTAATGACCAACGAAGATCAACCAACCACATGCTCTCCCCGTACATGCAGCACTCAATCATCCTCATCCCTGTCATATGTTACTCAATCGACCAAGAAACATCACTTGCATACATCCAGTTCACTCTCCCTTAAACTTCGAATTCGAAAATTATTCAAAAGTGAAATATTCCAGACCTATTTACCTTTATTCACTTCAGCTTTGAATCTCATGATTGGTTTTTCTTCGTCTGCCTTTGACGAAGTGAGTCCACTCTTTTCATTGTTGCCTCCAGAGTAAGTATTTCTTTAAGAGTTTCTTAGTGATTCATTTTGTAATCCACATTATGTCTTCAATGATCGCTTGTTTTATTGTTCTATACTGTGACACCATTCTCTCATCTCATGAAATATCATGATTCTCTCAATTTAACAAAACATCAAAAAAAGGAATGGAGGTCTGGGATGGACAAATTTCGAAATTGGCATTCAAGGAGCTGTGAATGGAGTGGGTATTCTGGTAGGTCAACTCTTTATCACTCCAATCATTGCCAAAAAACTCGGCAGTGTTTGGTGTTTCCGATTGGGGAATATTCTCATCCTGCCAACAGTCATTCTCTTTCCTGAACTCTCCTGGATCTCAAAATGGAAGATTAGTGAAGTTTCTACCTCTTCCTTGGCCCCAACTGTTCTCATGTGGATCTTTTCGATATGCCTCACTCTATTGAGGACCTTCTCCCTTAATCTTATCTTTACTTCACTTTTGATTTTGATCAACAACTCGGTGCACACTTCCTCTCGAGGTTTACTGAATGGAATTGTACAGAGTTTTGTGGCATTTGCTCGCATGATGGGTCCAGTTGTGTCTTCGAGTGTGTTTGCTTTCACGGCAAGTCATTCCTTCTTCTTTCCGTTCGATTTTCGATTTGTGTTCCTTCTCATTACGATGTGTCATGTGGCCATGATTGTTGCATCTGTGTTCTTAAAGAAGGAATTGAATACGCCCAAGGAAGAGATGTATCCATCTTCCTATGAGGAGGAAGAGGAGCAAGATGTGGCCATCTTGAGAGGCCATGAAGACAATGACGACGAGGTGCATCAACCTCAACTAACGATGCATGATCTCGCAGAGGAACACGACGAACTCCTTAAATGCTCGAATGAGGAGGACCTCGAATTGAGAACCATGATGGCCAGTCGTTCTTCCAAAGCACCAGCACTAGCATCGTTTTCAAGATATTCTCCCCTTCATGAATGTAATAATGATGATCATGATCATTATTACATTCATAGCATCATGGACTCAAGCAAGCCTTAATCCATGAGGACTTCCTTATTACATAATAACCACCATATAATGTAGATTAAAAAAAATTTATGAACCTCTCATTGTAGGCTCGTCTCTGTTTCCCATTCATTCGTTGTTGGTGCCTATGAACGTTCAAGAATATCATCCGAATAGCCTCACCCAAAGATATTTACGGGAAGCACTGTTTTTCGGGGAGAAAGCATTGACTTTGGAGAGGAATGTTGATCTTTCTGTACAGCAACAACAGCCTTCATTCTCCTCTTCTCCTGAAGAGTACTATTTGAAAGCCTCAAATGCCATTCGATGCGCTTTAAGTTTTGAAGAGAATGAGAGTTTAAAAACCTTATACGAGATGTTGAATGCAACATACGAGTGTAAAATTGCTCAGTTGAGAGGGATGGTAAACCATGACTTGACAGAAGACGGAACTACTTCCCCTCTTGAGCACGACAGCACTGGCAGAAAAAAGACAATGGAACAGCAGCACTGTAAGAAAAGAAACTGCACCGAGACATTTCAGGAATTGGAGAATAATGGAGATGATGAAGAAATGGACGGGTCTTCCTCCTACTCCATGGATGTTTCACGAATCGTAAGCGAAGAAGACAAGTCAACACGAGACATGCAACGAAGGGCAAAGAAAAGAAAGGACATTGAAAGTGAAAACTCAGAGATTGAATCATTTATCATTAACAAGGAAAATTGCAGAGAGGAGCATGAGTGGGAAAAAGTTGTCGGACTGGAACATGTTCTTCAATGCTTGAGAGAGGCCACTATTCTTCCACAACGGTTTCCTCAATTGTTCTCTGGGGAGAGGAGACCGTGGAGAGCTGTTTTGTTGTATGGGCCTCCAGGAACAGGTAGGTAATATTGCATTCGTTGTAATTGTTCATTCCATTGTTTGGTTTGATCATTCATTCATCTGATGGTACAATTCTTTCAAGGCAAGACAATGCTTGCGTCAACAATGGCAAAAGAATCACTTGCAACATTTTTCAGTGTCTCAAGTGCAGATATTCTTTCAAAATGGGTAGGACAAAGCGAAAGAAAAATCAAGCAATTGTTTGAATATGCTTCGAAACGAAAACCCTCTGTGATATTCATTGACGAAGTTGACAGTTTGTGCTCAGTCCGAAACGACAATGAAAGTGAAACCTCACGACGGATAAAGACGGAATTCCTTGTTCAAATGCAAGGTGTCTCATCGAAAAATGGTGTTACTGTAGTTGGAGCAACCAATCTTCCTTGGGAAATTGATATTGCCATTCGACGACGTTTTGAGAAAAGAATTTATGTACCTCTTCCCGACGTAAAATCAAGGAAAGAGATTATCGTCAAACATATTGGAAATACTCCTAACAACCTTACAGAGGATCAAATTAACATGATTGCCTCAAGAACAGAAGGATATTCTGGGTCAGATATTTCAGTGTTGATTCGTCAAGCCTTACTTGAACCAATTCGCAAGTGTCAACAAGCCACGCACTTTCGCAAAGTGAAAGGATTTTCACCTGTCACCTCTCAATATTGTGAAGACCTTCTAGAACCCACTCATGAACAAGATGATCAAGCTTTGCAAATTTCATTGTATGATATTGATTCCGAAAAGCTGCTTCCTCCGTTAGTCACAATGCAGGATTTTGAGTTTTCATTGAATACCATCAAACCAACTCTCACACCTCAGGATGTTGAAAAATATGAGCACTTCTCTATAATGTTTTAAGTATGGGGTATTTGGATGTTTTGAATCTATTTGAAAAACACTTCTCCGTTCATATTTCATGGAATGTCAGCTTAATAATAATCATAACATATTTTAATTAGAAAAAAAATGAAGGACAACAACAAAACAAATTATGAATTTCACTCTCTGCGACCTTTGCAAAAGGATGATCAAGTGGACACTGAAACCTCCCGAGACCAAGCAAGTACGGAAAGAACCATGCATAAATTTTACAATCCATACATCCAAAATCAGCAAGTGTTTTTTGATTCGTTATTATTATTTATTGATGAACATACCAAGTTTTGTAAGAAGGGACTCCGAACTCTGCCATCAACCTATGATTCTTTGGATGCTTCTCGTCCATGGTTTTGTTTTTGGTGTTGCAATGCACTAAGTATGATTCCGAATTTAGGAGAGGACAATGTATTGTATCCTTCTCAATTGGATTTGGTCAAAAAGCAAGATACAACACTCGTCTCCGATTTTAGCGAGTTTTTGGCTGGCAAATGCCAAGATGTGCAACATGGTGGCCTCGGAGGTGGACCTCATCAATTATCCCATGTGGCACCAACATTTTCAGGCACCATTGCTTTGTGTGCTCTCAAAGCTACCGAAGGTTTAGATCGAATTGATCGAGAAAAGATGTACTCTTTTTTATATTCGTTAAAGGACCCTGTTTCAAAAGGATTTCGAATGCATGTCGATGGAGAGGTCGATACAAGAGGCTGCTTTTGTGCCCTCATTGTGGCCACAGTTTTTAATATTATGGATGACAAATTAATTGAAGGAGTCGATGAATATTTAATCAATTGTCAAACCTATGAAGGTGGAATTTGTGCATTTCCAGGATCGGAGGCACACGGAGGTTACACCTATTGTGGATTGGCTTCCATGATGCTCATGAAAAAAGCTCACCTTCTTGACCTTGATTCTCTCTTGCATTGGCTATGTAGAAGACAAATGTCCTATGAAGGAGGCTTTCAGGGAAGAACCAATAAGCTTGTAGATGCATGTTATTCATTTTGGGTTGGAGCATGTTTTCCATTAATTGAGGCAGCGCTTGTTTCATTGAAAGATCCAAAAGATCGAACAGAACATGACCAATGCATTCTCGAATATTTACAGTGGGTACCTCCAGAATTGAGTCAAGAAACTCGATTGAAATATACCCCAAAGAGTTTTAATCTTCATCACTTTGATATCAATGAGCATAAGAGAGAAATTCACGACATTGAGTCGCCATGTCAAATTGAAGAACTCGATGAAAAACAACCCTATATTGAGCTTGATGACACTGAATGGATGTTTGATCAAACAGCTCTTCAAGAATACCTCTTGTTGTGTTGTCAACAAGAAACAGGTGGATTACGTGACAAGCCTATCAAACACCCTGATTTTTATCATACCTGTTACGCACTTTTTGGTTTGACCATTGCCCAGCATAATCCAAGTGGTAGTTTGTCAGTTTTAGGTGACTGTAAGAACTTGTTGCGACCAATTAATCCTCTTTTCCAAATGTGTAACGACAGCGTGGCGTGTGTTTTGCAGCATTTTGGTGGAAGAAGCAAAATTTAATTGTTACAGTTGTCACGAGTGTGTAATCAATGCATCACCCACAAAAAAGAAGGAAATCATGTTTTATGGCAAAATAACAATAATTTTTACCAGAGCTCCTTTTTATGCTTCTTCGAGATCCCATATCTTCTCAATATTTCAGATAACTTCCCAAATAAGCAAACACAGCGTTCATGAAATGTAAAGTCTTTTTTCCCGCCAAAATTAGTCGTTTTTTTTAAAACAGAACAAAAAAAATAACCCCACATGATGACCGCCAACCAACACCACCACCATCCTAACAACAACTACCAACAACAAGCACCATCAACAACAGCCTCTTCCTCCTCCATGTCTCACTCATCCTCACTCCATCCTACTACTTCCTCTCAAGAAACAACCGCACAACAACAACTCCAACAAGCCTTTAGCAACATGCAACCCTTCGGAACGAACACCACCATAACGACACAACAAGAATTTGATGCCAATGAAATTATAAAACAAGCCATGGAGAAGTGTAATCGACTCTTTATGGATATGGAAAACTTTGAACAAAATCTTCGGGCATGGTCCAACAACAAGATGAATGGATTTCAAAAGGCCGTCAGTGCACAAACTCAAATGTTTCAGAATTGTCAAAATACGATCAACAACTTGCGAGTCAAAATTGAGAAGGCCAATGAAAAGAGGCAAGTGGTGGAGGAGAATTTAAAACAAAATTATGAAATGGTTGGCCAATTAGAGCAACAATTCGAAGAGCGAACTCAATACAATGAAGAACTGCCCGAAGTTTTGAAAAATCGATTAGCAGAGTTGGAACGATATAAACAAGCAGTAGAACAACAACAAGAGAAGAACAGAAATCTCAAGAAGCTCTACGACGAACACAATGAATTATTGGCATTGAGGTTACAAAATTCTTACTTTCAAGAGAATCTTGGAATATACTTTGAGAGATGCGAACGAAATGGTGTTCCAAGTTTGATTGTTTCTTTTAAAATTCAAGGTATGGAACGACTTGGTCTCGAACAATGTCACTTTGTTTTGAGTGTGACAGATGGCATTTATTCCATACAAGAATGTGTTCCATCGGTTTCGAGTGACGACTTGATAGAAACGCTGAATCAAACGAACCAATTTGGACGTTTCATTGTGTGCTTTAGAAAACGATTCAAGACCTATATTGTTTCACATTCTAATCATTAAGAGATCCAACATTGATTTCAAAATTCCTTCCTCCAATCCTACCTTAATAAATGATTTAATAATTAATTGGTTTGTAACAATTGTAAAAAACTAACTCGATACAAACCAACAACAAAGATGTATGTCCATCTTACCCTCCCATTATATTTACAAAGAGAAACGGATCAAATCCGGAATGATGATTTCAATCTCCATCTTTACTGCAGTTACGGATGAAAAAACAGACCAAAAAATTCACCCAAAACTTCCTCCTCACTTTCATGCCGAGCTTACATGGTGAGGTTTCTCCTCATCCATCATCGTCATCCTCCTCACTTTCATATGATCTCACGCATTTACCTTTTGAAATTATTCGACACATCTTGTCCTTTGTTTCTCTCGTCTTTCCCAATGATTTTCTCTCCTCCGAAATGAACATGTTTTTGGAAAGAAAGAATCATTTCTCATCTTTACAAGATGATGACATGACACTTGTGTTTTCACAAATTCTTGTCGAAAAGGAAATGAAAAGTCTTCTCCGCATCCAAAATTATTTTGGAAGATTTCCTGCTCATGATGAATCATTATTGGATCAATCTAAACAATTTCATGAGGAATCATTATTGGATCAATCTGAATCATCTCTATTGGAAGATCATCAAAAGGATCGATTTGATTCATCATCATTGAATCATCATGATGGTCTTCCATCGTGGTATTCGGCATTTCTTGTGTTTCCTTCTCTAATTTTTAATGCAAATTTAACATTATGGAAGAAGAAGAATGAGGATGAAGAATTTTACAGCATTTCAACTCCCACCTCCTTAGAAATGTCTGATTTTTCAATGATTTTCTTCTCACGTGTCTTGTCATGTTTTCACAAATTAATATTTCACACGGCTATTCCTTTTGAAGATGTTTTGATACAATTTGATGAAGATTCTGATTTGGCATTTAACCTATGGAGTGACATGATGTGGAAAATGAGTTGTGACCATGATTTGATTCATTTCAATGAAGAGATTGAGTCCAGTAGTGGAAGTAGTAGAAAGAATAATATTTTGAATTTATATTCTCCCAAATTAAGACTTCATTTACAATTTACAAACAAGTATTTGGATCGTTCCATCATGGATCATGTATTAGAAAAATTACTTGATTCGAATAGGAATCATTTCTTACTCAAGAATGGATGTTTATTGAAATCGTTAACTTTACCAACTTGTAGTCGATTTCGAGAAGGCATGATTGAAGAATATCGAAATTATTTTCTCGATACTGTGGATGAAGGACTCTAGAGATGCATTGATGAGTGGAAAACGAATTTTCTTTATTGATTTATTGAACACTTTTGATGGATTGGAAAGTTTAAAAATTGGAAAAATTGTCGACGATGCAGATATTGATAGTGGTCTGCATTCTGAAACTTCTCGATCCACTCACGTTCTGTCACATGAATCCGTTCGAATGACACAATATTTTAAAATGTACCCATTCAAAAGTAATCGAGAATTTTCAGAGATTCGCCTCGTACTCACAGAAGATGAACAAGAATTGAAACGACAAGAAAAAGAACTCAAAGAAGAACGTCGAAGAATGGTTCTAAAGAAATTGCAATTGAATCGAAAAAAATCGTACAAATTGCGCACATGTCTTTATGATGGTTTGAAAGATCATGAAATTTCACAACTCTTACAAAATTACTCGTGTCAGTCCTCATTGAAAACACTTTTAATGACTCATACCTTACTTGAGGAGCATCTTGCAGAATTATTTTCACACTCCTCCATTGAAACTTTATATTTAAATGATTGTCTCATTGAAGGAAGCAAATTCTTGGAGGAAATTCTCATGCATTCACATGTCAAAGTTCTCTCCATGCAAAATGTGACATTTCGAAAAACAGCTCAAAAGAAAACAACTGCTTCTCTCAAAGTTTCGTCACCAAAAACTCGAACCATGTTCAGCGAACAGGAGGGAGAGCTCTTTAAAAAGAATTCGACGCTGGTGAGATTGGAAATTCATTCATGTCCCTCCCTCTTCGATGCTCGTTTTATGGAACAATTAAGTGAAAATTCGAGTATTCGATTTTTGACCATTCGAAATTGTAAACTATCGGATGACAAATTGAGACCCATTCTCAGAAATAATAAGACCATCGAAGAATTGGATATTTGCAATAATAAGGGAGGTTCTCTTACTCTTGCTCGCCTCATTGCCTTCCATTGCTATCGAGGAACAGAACGAATGAAAATTATTTCTGATTATAATTTGGTCTAGGAGTGGAATATTTGAACAGTTCGTGCAACGGTTAGAATAAGCTTAATTGGTCATGTTGCAAAGTTTCAACTCAACATTGACTCTTCGAATTGCTACTTTCATTTTTTAAATAGAAACTATAAATACGTGGACCAAGTTGGAATTCTGCAAATTTGTCTCTTGTTCATACTCAAAAAAGAAACCTACATTGCAATGTCCCTCAAATTCTTCGTTGCAGTTTCAGCTTCGAGCTGCCCTTTGTTTCATTCCAGTTTCATTTCAAAACCATAAATTTATTCCATGATTTCCATGATTCGAAACAAAGGGCAGCACTAAATTCTAAACTCTAAAAAAGGAAGTAGTTCCGCAGGTGGCAAGCTTCCCTGTTTCCTGTCTGTGTGCACAGAATTCGTAATGGTATACTACTGAGGGAATAGAAACTGCAATAAAAAACGATAATACTAGCCTGTCATGGGGTTTCGAAGGAAGCTCTGTGTTCACCTATGCATCTTCAGGGTGAGGAAACACATCTCTCAGAGTTCACAACAAACATACAATAAACATGTTACTGCTGTTCTTCAACACATTGTGATTCAAATACTTGTTGTTACTCTCCGAGAAATAATGTTCTCTTTCTCTCTCTCTTTAAAAAAATATCATCACGAACTCAAAACTCACTTCCATCATCACTCGACGGACGCCTTGATAGAACATGAAAAAGACACCCTTAATTGGTCTATGCTTGTTAGGATCGGGAGCTGTTGGAAAGAGTTGTCTAGTAAGTACCAGAGAGATTAATAGATGATGTAAGGAAACATGATTCCAACCATCATGATGATGATGAAATCATGGATTCAAACATGTTCAATGACTGAAAAGGCTGTTCAATATCATCACGGAATCTTTGAGGAAAATGATTATGATCCAACCATACAAGATGTACATCGTAAAAATGTAAGGCTTAATGATAAACGGGAATATTGTTTGGAAATTAGGGACACAGCAGGTGAGCCAGAGCTCCGAGGATGTAAGTAGCGGTGTTTCCTTGCAAAATTGATTCCATCATGTTGTTGTTGCTTTCTATGGTAATATGTATTCTGAACTAACTAATCGGATTGGCCCTCTTGCCATGACAGTACTTGAAGAAATAATTGAAACAAGTGAAGGCTTCATGATTGTGTACAGCGTTTTGGACAAGCGATCCTTTGAGGAAGTAACATTATTTCTCGATATGATTTGGAAAGTTCGAGGAAAAGAGGTGCCTATCATGCTGGTCGGAAACAAAATTGATACTCTTTCGGCAGAGCAGGCTCGAGCGGTGCCGAGAGAAGAAGCACAACGTTTGGCACAAACGTATCAACTCTTGTATCAAGAAACGTCGGCAAAAAGTGGTGAAAATGTCAAGTCAAGCTTCGTGACATTGGCCGAGAAAGCTAGAGACAATATGATTCTAACAGGCAAGCTCAAGAAGCCGAGTGGATGTCAAATCGCTTAATATACGTTTTGTAACATCATGTACATAAATACAAATATATAAATCATTAGTATAATGGTACCATTGATACATTAATGGCAGATATGGTATTGGATATATAAAATGTATTGTCACGTGCAAGCTCACGAGCATGTTACAAATGTAAAAGATTTTTCACAGTCTTAAAAGTTTCAATGGTGCTCACTGGTGAACCCACAGTGGATATGACATTCACGAGTGCTTGGTACAATTGACCAACAGTCACTCCCTTATTTCGCATGGAATTAACCAATTTTGCCAAATGATCATCAAGAGCTGGTGTTTTGAAGGTGTAGTAAATAAGATCTTTTCTTGCTTGAGAAGCTGCAACGTATTGAATGAGACTCTTCAGTTCTTTGTCTCCCATGAAAGCTCCACATCCTAAATTGTGATTTTTGAATCTTGAGTTTTTATAAACTGGTGCAAGAGAATCAACTTACCCTACATGTCGACATGTCACAATAATTCAGCAACATTATTTGATAGTGACACCCAAACAATTCAATGATTGGAGATTCATTTTACAGATATTAAGCTCAAGGTTCACATTAAGGAATGTAAAATGAATTGTAATACACATACCCAATTACCTGTCGAAATCTTTTGCTTACTTGAATGGCTGAAACCTACGTAAGCTTTAATAATTTCACGGTCGATCTTGGATTTTTGCCATTGAGAGAGCGCTGTGGTACGATTGAAAATGAGTGCATCGATTGCACTTGTTTCTTTCAGACTATTTCCAACAGAGTCCTTATTTGTGTCAATATAATTTCCACCATAATCGAGCGTATATGCATATCCCTTATGCAGCGAGAATTGTTCAGCTCCAGTAATGAGAATGGACTCATTATCAAGCATGACCTGACAAATCAAACGTACCACATTCATTTCTGGACACAATGAAAATTCAATTTCTTCTTGAACTATTGATGGAAAGAATGGAAATATATAATAGTCAAACAAAAGAATTTACCTACCACATCCATACGAAATGGATGCTCCTCCAATAAATTTGTTTGCGAAATCCATTTGAAGAGCATCTGGAGAGTCAGAAATGGATCCTTCACAATGTACTTCAATCGCTGTCAATGGCAAGTTACTATGTGAAAAATCAGGAAGAGTGCTAGCGTCGAGACAGGTTCTTGTGAATTTGATCTTTAAATTTGGATTTTTCTGAATGGAATCAAAACTTTCATGAATTCTGGCGAAATAATTCAACAACATGAGACATTTGGCTAATTTTGGTCTGCGCAAGTGTCACATTTCGTGTGCGTGTATATTAATGATATTCCATGATGATAGATTTGTGAATGGATTATTCAACACTCCTTGAAGATTGACTCACCTATAATTCGGATGTTCACAAAACATTTCATCATAATTAATGGAAGGAAAAATATCCCAAAGAGCTTCATCAGATCTTCTATTCCAAGTACAAAAGAATGAATTGGCCAATAGACAAGCAGCTCCAGCTTTTGAAACCTCCACTGTATCTGTCTGTCCTCTCTTCAAGTACTTGAGCGATTTTGAAGGCACAAACTGTTCTGTATTCAATACAAGACTCGCAACAAATGGCATTACCGTTTGCACAAAACTCTTCTCAGTCTGATAATCATCTGGATAATATTGTTCTTCAAATAAATCCAAAGCATGGTCCAAACACAGCAAATTTGGAAATTGATCAATTGCCTTCGTGTTGATCTTGTTGTTCTTATTGGCTATGATGGTTCCGATGATTTGAAGAACCAACATTTTGGTTACGGAATGGGTATTCAACAAGGGAGTGAGGGTGGATTGAATGAAATTCCAATGATTGTGCTCATATTCATAGGGAAGTTGAACAAACTCGGAATCCTCTTCTTGATGCTGAAACTTTGAGGAAGGCATTTTTTTGTAAAGAGTTCATCAAACTTTAGTTGAATTTCACACGGGTGGCCAACTCCTTCAGTAAAAATTAAATATTGTTTATTGGCCCTTCGGTGCCTCAATACTTGTCATAAAACAACATTGGACTTCATTTTCGTTTAGATACTACTTCTGAATGTCGAATGTTTTTAACAGGATATCAAATATTAACAGATTACATGCTTGTGTTGAGCAACTGTTAACATGGGTTGAGTCCATGATTCAAACAGAAGGCAAAAATAAAGCAGTGTTTTGTCTGTTAATGCATATGGTTTTCGTTGGTTTGTAAGGTTGAGTCGTCAATTATTGTAAAAAGGTCATGAATAGGTATATATAGTGTTGATGGATATGATATGTTAATAATGATATGTATCGATTACCAGCATTGTCTTCAAAGTTCTAAGTCACAACAATTAATAATGTTGAAGGGCGGAGAGCAGTCTTGGATCCAATATAAGGTGAGATGCTTCTTTCTTGTTCTTACATTCATTACACGTTTCTTATCGAATTGTTGATAGCACTGATCATCATAATACAAATATAGTATCTTGCCTTTTTGTCCATGATTAGTATGATCGTGAAGTTTGTTCTTTTGCTTTGTTTTTTCTTTTTGGCTTGGCTTTGTCGGTGGATGATTGTTTTTTAGCTTGTGTGGTCCTTCTTGTTTTGCGAGGTTTGTTCTTTGGCTTGTATTCTTTTTCTTGTTTTGATGGAGTTGGTTGATTCAATGTTGATAATGTATTCTCATCTTTCTCAACTGGTGGATCGTTAGTTTTCTCAACTGATGGATTTTCTCTAAAGGTGATTGCGTCACATAGATGATGTTGTAAAGATTGTAACAAGTGATGCGAATGATCTAATGGCTTCCGTGCCTTTTCTTCGCAATTTCTGTTCTCTTCATTTCGTATATATTCATTAAGTTTGGCGTTTAATTGTTTGAGGGTAGCTGAAATGTAATTCGCTTGTTGTTCAATTCTTTCCAAACGTCTTTCCAGGCTGTGGAGCATGCAAGAGTCAATTCTGATGTTCATCTTGCGGTATTTTTTAAGGGCTCGACTTTTTAACAAAAATATTTCCTATTCATGTCGGTCATCTATGCGAAACTATTAAAATCGACAAGTTTGCAATAGCTCCAAGGAAATGGGCTGTTGTAGTGTGGAATGTGAATCTACTGGTTTAGATTTTGTTTGAGTGTGTCAATGAAATCAACAGGTCATGCAGAGATGAAATTCAGAAATTGAAACGAACTGCAAGTCGTTTGGAGAGTCTCTTCAATGTCTTCGCAGGTCTTGCATCAGTGAATTGTCAATTTCCAAAATTATCAAATACATCCACAGAGAGTCTCGAGAGTAAAAATCACCCTTTTGACTCGCAACGAACATTCTTGTCTCTCATTTGTGTGACTCGATGCCAAACGTCAAACCTCAAAGTGCCAGTTTTTTGCAACAACTATTGACGGTGAGATGTCTTTTCCTATTTGTTTTGGTGGTCACAAATCAAACCATTATGAATTTAATACAAAGAAAATGACAGAAATTAGAGATCAATTCAAACGAACTTCTTATGGAGATTATGTTTTAGAAGTGGTTGGAGGTTGTAGTGATGGATTAGCTGGTAATTATCAATATGCAACCTCTCATACTAATGAAAATTATGTTCACCTTTTTGATTGGTCTCATTTGCTCAAACGGTTGAGAAATTGTTTATTGAAAGGGGATGATTTGATTATTGAAAAAGAGAGTTTTTCTATGAATACATTATTGAAGGTTAGAAATGAACCCCAACTGCGAGACTGGGTATCGGAAAATATAATTTACCCAGTCGACATTATGAAAATGGAACCTGTTTTTGCATTGATAGATTCTAATGTTATTAGTGGAATTGAACAAAGCAAGCAAATAGGATGTTGTGCATTAGCAAAATATTTAACGTTAATGCAACAAATACATCAAATTTTTGACGATGAACGATGTTCAAACTGGAATGAGAAAAAACAATTAATTGAATCTGTACTGACAACACTTAAGGAATGGAAAGATGCAAATTCTAACATCATAGTGACGAATTGTATTCTCATATTGTGATGACTATGACTTCACTTCGTTCTCTTTTTGAAAAATATGGAAACCATACTCAAATTAAGGCTTGTGGAATTTCGACATTAATTGTTGAACATTTTTTTCCTTAATTCGAGGAAAAATACGATACCCTAATTTTCGAGATTATTGTGGGATCTATCGAGCCGTATGGATTGCTTTGAAGACGAAATTGGCAAAAAAATTCTCCAATTAATGTCAATCAACAATCAACCACAAAGTGTTATGGAAATTGTAACGTAAGCTTAGACTATTCTGAATTACATCGAAAACACTATGTAAAGAAACACATTCTTCAAGAAGACGATGAGGACACGTTGTTAGAGAAAGATCAAACTATTTCTGAAGAGATGTATGAATATGTGCTCGATGTCACTCAAGATTTTCTTCCACAGAAAAATGTAATGCTGATACGAGAGTATTTATGTAAACAAGCACCAGTCGCGGATGATGGAACTATTATGAACAATATTTTTCTCAGCTGCCCTGAATGTAATCAAATAATGGTCCCACAACGATCATTCATTAAGCACTTACAATGTCACAATTATTCACCTCTGCAATGCAAAGATACACTGTACAACACAATTATTATTTCACTCAAATCTCGCCAATTTGGCCAACATGTTGAGGGTATTGTTGAGGGTATTGTTGAGGAAATAGCAACCAAATTGGTAACCAATACCTTTAAGCAAATTCGAATTCGAACAGAACCTGAATTACCAAAAGAATCAGTTATTACATTTAATTCAGAAAAAGGATTATTTGTTCCATCTAACGAGAAGCAATCACAAGCAGAAAATATTTCAACATCAAATATCGCCACCATCGACTCTATTTCAGAAGATTCAACTCAAATGTCAGAAACTTCACCTCAAAACAAATATGTATTTTTTGATATTGAAACGACTGGATTATGGAAGAATGATGATCCACCAAAAATTACGGAATATTGTTTTGTGGACGTTTTGACTGGAGCTGTTTTGTATGGCTTAGTTAATCCTGGAAAAGTGATTTCTAACCAAGCACAATCAATTACAGGACTTAACTTGAATAGTTTAAGATCAAAATTGCCTATTGAAGGGCATGTGAATGATATTATCCAATTTAAACAATAACTCTCAAGGAAAAACTTACTTAATAGCTCATAATGGAGACCGTTTGGATTTTAAAGTTTTTGCCAAAGAATTTTTCGGAAAGTTTTCTGAATTTAATCATGACAATATTGTCTTTGTTGATTCTCTCCGATTAATGAAATCAGAATCGACTTTACACAATTGTCTTCCTCTTAAAATGACAAAGAAAGGGAAATCTAAACCAGTTTTTGCTGAGGATGTATTAATTGAACACTTTAATTTAGGAAATGTCAACAATTCACATTGTGCATTTTATGATGCTATTGGATTGCTTAATATTTTGATCAAGTTTTATGGTAATCTCGACGATGCATTGAAAGCTGTCGAGTGCTTCAATACCAACCAACTTAAAAGGAAAAGAGAGAAAATTAATGACAATAATGATGATGAACACAAAGCAAAGAAGAAAGTTGGATGTAGATGTAAAAAAGGAAATTGTTTGAATTGTAATTGTGCCAAGCTTGGAAGAATATGTGATGCAACTTGTGGGTGCAATTCAGAAATTTGCAAACGGAGACAGTGCCAAGTTTGTTCCAACTACACGGAACTAATATTGTGTTCCTGTTGTTCTGATATTGTTTGTGAGCGATGTTCTTACAATGGAGAATGTCAACGATGTTCGATATTCATAGTTTATCATTGCAAATGTTGTCACAGACTAACCAATGCCGTTTCTAAATGCCTTCAATGTCAAAATTCAACATGTTGCAAATGTTACTATGACGGCCTTTGTAAGATCTGCCATCCAAACATGCCAACATTGCTGTGCAATTCATGCCACAAGCCTTGTTTATCACTAACCCCATGCAAGGATTGTGGCTTGAAAGTATGTAATGACTGTTTGAGAGAGAGATGGTGTCGATCATGTGATTGTGATGAGGGGGAATGGTTGTCTTCAACTCAGTCACAATTCCAGTCCTCCATGGACGTGACAAATTTTTAAGAAGTAGCTACCATGGCTCTTGTAATGCCAATTCAACATATTGACGCACCAATAGTGATGTGGTGTTTCCTTTATGTGTCAGAAACAACCAATTGCATTGGCAGGTTTTGATGGATTGAAACCATCATAAAATCATCCTATGATCGTTGTGTTATTAAAATTCCCAGCGAAAAGTTTTCTCGTAGCTTGAGGTGTTCACGAAAAAATACGCTCGAGTTGTCCACCCGTGGAATTTCAAGATATCCAGTTCTTGAAGATGAGAGTTCATCACGACCTATTGGATATCACATAAGGTGGATGAAATCGTTCTTAAATCCATTCCGAATTTACCCTATTGTGCACATGATTGGAAAGGGAGGATCTGTCACTCCCAAACATCTGCTGTCATCGTGTCAAGAACAGTTTATCTCAAAAAAATTTTTTGTTGTTGTGAACTCGCTCTCATCTCAATATCGTTTTCACGTCATCCTCCACACAACAAACGGCAGCACCATCATCATGATCAAATCATCTTCCTTCCTTTTATTATTCACCATTATTATAGGCATCATTATTTGTGACTTGTCCTCCCATCACGTGAATGCCAAATGTCCCAACCTTCCATCCTGTAAAACTCCAAAACCCAATTTCAAACCTTCTTACAACGGCTGTGGACCTCGTCAATCCGAACTCATGAGACGTTTGGGAAGTATTCTCTTCGACTCATTCACTCCATGTTGCAATGAACATGACATGTGTTATGAAACTTGTGGTCAAGTGCGAGAAGATTGTGATCGCAAATTGTACGAGTGTATGAAATCCACCTGTAAGAAATTGTATTCGAGTTCATTTGCCAAGAGATCTTGGTGTCTTGTGAAAGCAGAAGGAATTAAGATGGGATTGGAACCTGATTCGGATGTCGCTTGTACGGCCTTTGCTGTAGCTCAACAAAGAGGTTGTGATTGTCCTGACGATGGAGATGAGGAATAAATTTCAGTTCTTTTTTGTATGAATTGACCAAGAAGGCCTTCTCAAGGTGGCTAGATTATGAATTCAGATGATGACTGAAACATATTATTAATGATGAACTGTCATTTAACAAAAAGTTTTTACAGAAATATCCACAAAGGCTTGTCCTTCTGCAGAATCACTCTCAACATCGAGATAGGAAAACAAGACTTCTTGTTCTTCGTACGTATTAAATAGATAATATTTGAATGGATAGAGTGCTCTGTTCAATCCAACATTGACATAGAATTTTCTCTTGTTGTAATCGAAGGAAATGGTGGGACAAAAGGTACCGAAATAGTCGTCCCAAAAATCCTTCTTCCATACTTGTTGACGTTTTCGTGTCTCAACAACCACTCCATTCTTGACGAAAGTGATTTCTCCAGTTTTCAGGGACCATGCAACACCAAGTGTGTCTGTTTAGTAAATTGTAGAAAAGATGAGAATTATAGAATGTTAAAAAATTCATGACTGCTAAACATGCAAGATGTAAAAGGACCACTCACCTCCAACGTGTCCTTTTCCTGCAAAATTGCGATCGGTATTCTCGGGCATGTTATCATACACACGACCACAATCGCAATGGTAACCGATACTATTTCTATACCAACCAACCATTCCTTCACTGTATTCAAATGGAGCCATTCCTATTTAAAACAAATATCGTTTCATGAAATCACAAAGGTTCCAAAATAAATTTCAAGAAGTTGCATATGTGTTAAAAAATAAAAAGTGACAGCGAAACTTACCACAACCAATCTCACACACTCCATCACTTCCGTACATATTCGAATAGCCAGAATCCAATACTGTATATTCACAATAAAAGTAATAACCTTCATATTTGCTTGTTTTGCTTTGACTAATATTATAATTGGATTTTCTTCTGAGCTCAGAGGGTATGATTTGCAAACAAAGATAGGGATGCAATTGAATGCAAATGCGCTTATTAAAATAGTATTCGTAAGGCATTGTGCTCGCAGGCTTTTCAATTCGAAGCACCGAGGGAATGTTTTCTAGAATGGGTTCATTGTTTGTTATTGTATCGTTTCGTGTTATATTACAAGTTTGCTGTTGTTGTTGCGGTTGAGAATTTGGTGTCACACTACTGTTCTTCGTATAATGCTGATATTCACGTGAGGTAGATTGTTGCCATCCGAACTGAACTTGGCCTGCTCCTTCAACCGTAAAATAATGTACAATTGGAACAAGAAGATGTGAGAATCTTCTCTCTCGTTCTTTGAGTTTTTCAGCAATGGACAGTAGTGCTCCTTTTATCATATTGTCATAATTTAAATCTTGTATTCCATCAGGCAACAAATGAAACATGTATTGCTCAAGTAACCGCGAGGGTAATTGTTCAAACATTTTTCTAATATTCTCTGTATTTGGAGTAAGAGAAATTGTCGAATTCACATCGATTTGCATAGTACTTGATGAATTGCTAGAATTATGATTATTGATTGCATTTGTTTTCATTGAACATGATCTATTCGTTGCATTTTGATCAATGGACGATAGAATAATTCTAAGAGGAAATCCTAGCTGAGCAGTTTTCTTTTGAAATAAATCAATGCTTCCACATCGGTACAAGAAATAATTAAAATTCGGAGTGTGGTCATTACTCGCGGAACACGACATATCCGTGTTGAATCCATGATGATTCAAATAAGTATTCGGAACAAATTGGTTTAAAAACAATGGGATGGGATCCCTGATCATTGGAAAGTAATCTTCCATTTCTTGCTCCTCTTCATCTTCTAAATCCTGCAATGTAATTCCCTCTTGATCAAAAAAATTGTTCTCATGATTGTCATCATCTTCATAATAATTCAATTCCGGAGATAAATCCATTTCATCATTATTTTCCTCATGGTCATCAATATTATTGTTCCGAACGAAATCATTGTCCTCATGATTCAAAGATCTTTCTTGCGACATTTTTTTTTCTGCGATTTGCAAGCTGTGGTTTGTTATATTTTTTTTTTTCCCAAAATAATGATTTTCGGAAATCAAGACTCTGATTCAAAATCGAAGAGATTGTCTTCTTCTTCTCCAAGATTCAACTCTTATGATCCAATTTTTTAATTGTTGAATCATTTGACTGTTGAATCTGTCAATTAGTCAATTAAGGGAATTACAAAAAATGTCACCAACAGACACATCCAATGATGACCAGATCGCATCGTCGGAACATTTCTCTCGGATCCTGACACCTTTTCCTTCCCGACAACAATTCATCACCAACAACAACAACAACAACCACTCGAAGAACAAAATCGAAAACTCCAAATTTTACTCTCTCATTCATTACAAATGTTACAACAATACAATCATCAATTGTTTCAAGATATTGCTCAAGTAAAACATCATCTCATTCATGATTTAAAATTATTATCTATCGATCGTGATGATGATGATTTCAATGTGAATGATGAATCCTTCCGAACGACCTTTCATCACGAACGAACACTCTTCTCCAACAATCAATTTTGGAATTCCACTCTTTCGACACGATTGAATCGAGAATTCTCACAAATTTCTCGTTTGGGTTCGGGTGGATTTGGAACAGTGGTAAAGGCACGACATGAACTCGATTCCAAATTCTATGCCATTAAAATTATTAAACTTTCATTGTCGTCACCACTAACTTCATCATTCACTTCAACATTCACCTCACCATTAATTACTTCACAACAAGATCAACAAGAAACAGATCCTGTCATGAAAGAAGTGGAATTTCTCTCCACTCTCCATCATGAACATATTGTTCGATATTACAATGTGTGGAAAGAACATGTGCCTGATGAAAGATTGTACATTCAGATGGAATATTGTGAGTCCACATTGAGACAACTCATTAACATGAAATTAAATCGAGCATTGGCGTGGACATATTTGGAACAAGTGTTGAAAGCGTTGGTGTTTTTGAGTGAACAAAATATAACTCATTCCGATTTGGTAAGTGTGTGACAGAAATGCATTCGTTCATGTACAGCAACTTTGTGGAATTTTTAATATTTAATTTAACATTCATTTGCATGGAATATTGAACTCATTCAAAATATTGCATGATCTATTGATATATTCACACAAATAGAAACCTGAAAATATTCTCATCAAAAACGACATGATCAAACTCGGAGATTTTGGACTCTCGTACAATCACAAACATGAAACGGCAAAACACGATCGAGGCTCTTCATTATACATGAATCAGGAACCGAGAGAAAATAATCCAAAATTCGATATTTTCTCTCTTGGAATGATTTTCTTTGAAATGTATGTGAAATGATATTGTGTGAAATTTCACAATGGTGTTGTGTGCGCGTGTGCATTTACTATTTATTTACTTTCATTTTATATTCGTTTACTTTCATTTTCTTTTAATATTGGAATGTTGGAATTATTGAACCTTAAAATCTTTCTAATCATGATGAAATTCCTTCCAGGTTAACTGCAAAAAGCAAACGATCCAACAACGACAAACGAAAAGATCTCAAACTCTTAAAAGACAATCCCTCCACCTTTCTCTCTTCCCTTTGTGAAAATTCTCCCTATGATTTATATCCAATGGAAAAATCCCTCATTCTCAAAATGCTTGAACCCAATTTTACACAAAGACCTTCTGCCAAAGATCTTCTCGACGAAATTCATCGAATTCCCTTTCAATGCCCAACATGCAGCAATCATTCCATCATGATGGGCCTAGCTCCTTGGATTTCTCATCTCAATGGTCAACTTCATAACAAAGAACAATACATTTCACAAAATTTACAAACTATGGAACCTGTTGCGAGATTGAATTGGTTTGTTTCTAAAAAACTTGGAGGATATGTTTCATTTTCAAAAGGAGTCATGCAAGAAGGTCCACCACATCGTTCCATGTTTTCACAATATTTGGAAATTTACATTCCTGGATGTGAAAAAAGTCCAATTTTCGTGGAAGGT
The DNA here is from genome assembly GCF_008403515.1 of Naegleria fowleri. Lineage (NCBI taxonomy): Eukaryota > Heterolobosea > Eutetramitea > Acrasida > Naegleriidae > Naegleria > Naegleria fowleri. Next base: position 108,696 of record NW_025407967.1, read on the forward strand.
CCTAAACGATTGAAAAAACAAGAGAGTAAGAATGCTGCCTGTGAGAAGGCATTCAAAATGATTTGCAATTATCCAAAAGTGTTGGAGAATAATGATGAATCGTTGTTGGTGAATGAACAACTTGAAGAAGATGAAGGACAAACAAGAAAATGAATTTGTTTTCATCGAGTCACAACAACATTTCAAATGTTGTCTGTTATGGATCCACATTCACAACAACAAGAATTCCATACAAAAAGCACAAGTGAAATCCTGTTCATTCATATTGAATGCACAACATTGGAATTTTGGCAACAGTTCACAATGGAACTCTCTATAATGCCAAGTCTCAAATGTTTCCGAATTGAAAGTTCACCTTCGTCTTTTGGTTCTTAGCCATAACTGATGATGCAAATGGATTCAAAGTTTCTTGTGAGAAAACTCGCGTGTGGTTTTGCTTACAATATCGCCTTTGGCATCCTTTCTGCACGTTTAGAAATGATTCTTGCCAGTTACGGTTACTATTGACATTCGTGTGAATTATTAGCTAATTCAGATAGGAAATTTTCAAAATGGTAAATGAAAGATGATTCATACAATCGAAAAGTAAGACAACTAAAATGAAAGAGTCAAAAGGGCGTTCCCACTTTTCTTAAAATTGACTGGTGACAGTTATGCATTTTTCACACAAAAAAACTCACAAAATCACCTCGCACAAGAATGACCACTACTCCAATGTCTTTCAACGGAATCTACGTCCGTGATAGTCAAAAGACCTATAACAGCTATAATACTACACCAGATACACTTGGACCATTTTTCTACATGCAATACAACGGTGTTGTAGAAATCGAAGGTAAAAATCATAATGTTTTTTAAATATTCGAATTGATGATGAAATAATGTTCGTTCCTATGATTTGTTACATCATGATGGTATTGATAATTTCATACATTTCCAATTATGGCTTGTCCTTTCTTTCCAAATATATTTTTTGATATCCTGCTTGATCGTCCTATCTTCACATATGAACCATCAACCCTTTCATATATGAAACATAATTAGGCCAAGCTGGAGTTTTAAGTTTTTACACTCCAAACGCTGGTCAATTGACTAGAACTCCATTCATTTATTTTGTACAAAATCCAGATGTATTCCAAAGAATCCAATTATGTCCTGTCTAGTAAGTTGAATGATTGCAATCTGTCACACCTCGGTGTACCATCCATTCATTCATGAATGGTTCATTCTTCTTCTACATTCGGGTTTGTGAATTGTTGTACAACAATGTAGTACTGTGAATACTTATCCCACCTATGTGCAAGTGATTGATTTCTGGGGAAATGGTGAACTCGGAAGAACTCCATCGCATTATGTAAGTGATCTCTTGTGTTTCTTTCAACATTGTTTAAACTATGTATACCCATCTTTGTCACATTTAACACATATAATTGCATTTATTTTTTATACAACTATTCCATTGTTTGAATTGGATCACTTTTCATATATTTGTCAATGCTTAGGTCTGGTTTTACTCCTTTGCTGGTCATTATGGCACCACTGCCACCACAAATGTCACCACAAATGTCACCACAAATGTCACACCAACAAGTACTTCTACAGCATTGATGAGAAGTAGTTCTCTTCCTCAAGAACTTAATGCAACATCTCTTCCTGAAAATGTGAATGTCAAAGACATGATTCGAATTCGTTTCAATGACAAGACTGGTGAATGTGAGTGTGAAAGTGAAGATCACAAAGAATTATTTGAAACCAAGATCAAACCCATGTTGGTCGTTCCAAAGGATCAAGTTCCTCAATATCTACCAAATAGAATGAGTGATGAGGAAATGAAACAACACAAAAAGAAATGGGAACATGAACAAGAGAATAAGAAGAAGGAAGAAGAAAAGAAACATGACAAAAAGGAACAACATCATGAGGACAACGAGCATGATAAGAACCAACCTGAAATAAGTAGAGATGGTGTTGCATCGGCATCCACCTCCACTCAAGATCTAGCTGTCACTTCCACTGATCAAACTGTGACTGCACTGTCAGCTGTCACTTTCACCACCTCTTCCACAACTAGCCCCTCTCCCGGTTCCTATGTCTTGCCAGATTATTATCAAGAAAATTCTGGAAAGAGATGGCAACTCTATGATGTTTGGTATACTGGATTCAAACTTCAAAACACTGCCACAGGTGATAATCGAACTGCCACTGCTGCTTGGGAATGGGACTCCATAAAAGGAAAATATGTCATTTATTTCAAGTTCTTTGATCCTACTGGAAATACCTTGCAATCCATGTTGAGAGGATTGAGTGATAATATGTTTAATGTGCAATTGGATAATGGTGATTACTTTGCTGGTGGTTACAATCCTTAAATGTCGAGATATTGATGATGAATGATGAATTTGTATCATTTGAATTTAAGATTAGTAATAGTAGTAGAAGCATTTTAAGCACTAGTAAAGGAATTGCAATTCTATGTTGAGTTGTAACACACAGATTCATGAATTGCAACTTTGTTGTCGTTTCTCTAGCAAAAATTAAATACTTGATGAAAAACCCGCCAAAATTTACGGCAGAATTTAAAAAAAAAATTCTTTTGAAAATACAAATTAAATCATCCAATGATGAATAAGCAACGAATGATGTCTCTCTCCCAAGAGACATATCAAATGGATCGGAAGAAGGCAGTGGAGGGAGCAAACAACTCCAATGTTGGAGCATGTTTGATTGAGGAAGATATGAATCCGGTGGGTCCGAAACTGGGAACGTCGGATCTCAATTCAAGCAAATTTGGAAATGGTTTTCGTCGAAGACAACAAGAAGTAATACAACAAGATAAGGAACGAAAAGAAAACGAAGCCGTGTTGCAGCAGAGAAAGGAAAACCGAAGAGAGTATAGAAAGGCTTTTCTCGAGCAAACAAAATTTCAAACCAAAGTCAACATCATCACTGGAGATAATTTACCTGACGACACTCCGAAATATTCGAAAAAAGTTTTCGACCATCATAACCGAGACGAAATAACAAAACCTTACGTTGAAAAGAGAAATCCCATTAAGGAAAATATAATAGCCAACGATGGTCTCCGAAAACCGAAAGAATATAGCGTGAAACAATACTTTCAAGATTATTCCTCCTATGAAACGAATAAGCGTATGTGACATGCTGAGTCATTGTCAAATCGCATCATCATGGCATCAAAACAATCATTCCAGCCAACGTTTCCAAGCAACAATAATCAAAGTACCAATCCTTAAATTAATTTATTCACTTTGATAATTTATTAAGCAGTGGTAGTAATACATGGTGGCACAGTATGCTCATTAATTGATATTAATAGATGGCACATTGTCATTGTCACTTCTCTTTGAGAAGGCGGTAGTAACACGTTGACGAGCTTGAAGTGACAATTGAGGTGGTGAACCCAATTTACCCACAATACTCCTGAGTTGTTCATAGCTCTCCACTAATTGTGTAGCATTTTCATTGCTCAACTCAAAGTAAGCAAGAGTTCCTGTTGTATTCTTCTTTTTAACTTCCTGTAATAATGGATAAATTGTGGAATCATTATCATAAAATAGAACATGAATATTGTAGAGAGACCACAACAATCGATCATTATTCTCCTCACTCAAAGTATTATCAGTGCTATCTCGTAAATTCATGTCGTCTCCATTCACATCACAAACTTCATCCAAAAAGGCTCTCAAATTTGATTTTTGCTCTCTCACAAAATCATTGGCTGGAATCATGAAAGCTTCCTTCTTTTCGCTGAATTCTGTTTCATTGGCTGTTTGCTGTAAAATCTTGGAAACAAGCATAAGAGTACGTTGAGCATTCTTTTGAGGTGTCGTGCTCACAAGTTGGAACAAATGAGGAGCCGTAATGCATGGAGTGATGAAACGTAAAAAGAGTAATGATGAGGCAGCAATGGTACCCATGCTTGTACTGTCCATTTGAGTAGAGATATTGTCAAAGTCATGTGTCACTGATGCTACATTTTCATACTTTTTGAATACTTGCTCACGGAGATGCGATGTAATTTGTCGAATATCTTTGGGCATATCGCTCACAGATTGTCTAATGGCTTGCATGTACTGTTTAGAATATTCAATAATTTCGTTCATATTCTCCTTGGCCTTCACTTGAGGATCGAATGAAATGGAACCTTCACTCTCCTTTCGAATCATATCCGGTGAGCATTCCAAATACTTGTTCTCTTCACAAATCTTTTGTGTGAGTTCTTGAAGAGTTTTCTTGAGATAGTCCTGACCGAATATTTTCAAATACATGCCAACTAGTTTTGTGCTGATGGAATTGGATCTGAGAAGTTGAGAAATTCTGAGAGTTTTTTCAACCTCCAAACGGATGATATATTTCATGACTGAGACATTGAATTCTTCGGTCCTATTATTCTGATCAGTCTCTCCATAGGTTGTCAAATAGATGAGTGACTTGTAAATCTTGTCATCAACATTCAACTTATTATTGTCAAACAATCCAATGAATGACGATGGTTTGAGAGAAAGTAAGAATTGTTTCAATGGTGTATAGAAACCAAGATTTGTAATCTTCTTCAAATATCCCATACTTCCACTTTCAGAGCTTGTAAAAGTACATTGCAAGTGAATTCGACCTGCAAAAGAATCTTTTGAATTTTTCAAGTCAAGCCAAAAATCATGTTTCTCTTCATCGGCCAACTCTTGACAATTGAAATCGGCACTACCAATAAGCTCAGCCTTACTGAGTCTATTTTCATCATAGACCGATACATGAAGTACTCTAGAAATATTTTTCACAATAAATGTGAATCGAGCATTCCACTTGGGATTTAACTCTTTCCAAATGACTTCAGTTCTCACTTCTTGATTTTCAAATTTGAGAACTGCAAATCCGTCTGAAGTGTCACCCAAATCTTTTGCTTCCAAATTAGAGGCTTCAATAACTTCCACAACGAGTGTTGAGATTTTGTTTGGTTCCACCGTGTAGATGGTCTTCTCATTGTGCTCCGATTCGAGAGATCCTCCATTTCCAGAGAAGGCGCCATGAGATCCAACTGAGAGACCTCCATTTCCAGAGGAAGTGTTCGAAGAGTCACTAGCAACCATGACTGAAGCAGATCTTCTTCGAATGAGATTGAAATCTTCAGCTCGGAGTGAATCATTACGTTTGTGACCACCGTGTCTCTTTTTATGTTTGTCATCGGAGGATGTTGAATGGTCAGAGCCGCCACTGCCACTTGCAGAACCAGAATTGTTGGAAGATTGGCTTGCAGAAGATGTACTGCTCGTTTCCGATGATGAGCTTGCATTGTCCTTCTTCTTATGTTTCTTTTTACTTTTAAGGTAACTTTCAACGTCAATGCCAGTAGATCTGCAACAGTGACATTTGACAGATCACCACAAGAAATTTGATGAAAATATAATCCATATGGTTCATGCAAAAATTCATATATAACATATGAATGAATATTCATGATCATTTTTCACATTTTTCACAAAACTTACTGTTCAATCCACGAAACCATTGGTTCCAATTCCTTCTCATTTAACAATCTAAATTCCATCGCAAAAAACAAAAAATGTTTAAATGCAAACAAAAAGTTGGTCTCCATCTTTCTCTCTTTCACTTCATTAAAATGTTGATGAAAAACATGTGCATATACTCGGAAAATCTTTTTTGACATGTCTTTCACAATTTTACGAAAATCTTTTGGAAAATCTCCACTTGTTGAAAAGATGGTCGTGTCATTCAATAAATTTTCAATCTTGTCAATCGAGAGTGCAATATATTCTGGAGCTGAAACTTCTGTTGCTTTTTTATACTTTTTTGGAACTTGGGTCTCGCCACAGATACATGTAGCCAGGACTTGACATCATTTTGGGACATGATTCATCGGTGCAGCATTCTTGCATTTGACCAAATATGGCATTAATTTTGTTGTACTGTTCGTGATCATCATGAAGAGAAAATGTAATATTCATTGTGTGAAATTGAATGTGTGGATGACGTCAGTCAGTGGTTTTGAAACATATCACTAGAAAATTTTACCTACAAAATCAATCATGTGAAACGAAATCCATTCATTCACATTCTCTCCAGGTGGTAATTTCACACTCTCTTGAACCACCAAATCCGTATAAGAATCCTGATTGAGTGTCGATTCAAGTTTTTTCGAAAGTTCTAAATGATGTGAAGATTGAACATTTTTAACAGGTTTGAATGTTTTGTTTCGATCGAAGGCGCTACTATTGTGATGAAATTATTATTATTCGATTATTCAATATCAAATGCGTGGTCATTTGACAGGAGTATCCGATTTTGATGATTTGTGATGATGATTAAACAATCATCCGAGTGTAATCGAGAGAAAGTCATAAACGGAGCAAATGTCATCCATGATGAGGATGATGATGATGGTGGTTCAAAATTTTAATAATCATGAGAGAGATCATGATCGGATGAAGAATGATTCATTTGACCACGTGTGCGTGGATCGGACAAAACCATTTGACAAGTGAATGTTGATGATGACGGGTGGATCAATTAGAGGAGAGTCCATAATATCCACAACGACAATTGTATCCATCATGATGATTGTCGAGATGATGAGATTTCCAAGTCCATCACAACAACCATTTCCAAATTTTGATGAGTGGTTCGAGAAGAAGGTTTCCAATTTGAGTACACAAAGAAGAATACAAATCGATCAATGAAGTTAGGGAGATGAAGTCAAAATATGAATGTCAACGACACAACAAGTATTCCTTTTTGATACCTACAAGATGCTTGGCATTTTTTTTGCTGTTTGTGATTTTTGGCATGTCAAATTTCATCGCTCAGTGATTGCTTATAGACAAATTGAGTTTGTTGGAGCGACCTGGATTCATGTTTTCACAACATGCTGACCTTGAGTTGACAATCAATGTGTATGGACAAAATAATTAAATAGAGTGTTTATTGTTAACATATGTCAACACATGTTATGTGACAAGAGTTGTTGAAAATCGAAGTGTTCATTGGAGGTAAAATGGTTATCAAAATCGCTAGGTTATTAGGTTTCTTATTTAGGTACAGCCATTACATATTTAAAGCTGACTTTTCGAAGTGGTGTTTTTCCGTCCTCTTCATCATCCTCAAATTTCAAATAATAATTCTTAGAATTCTTTGTTGGTACAGTGTCAACAATGGCAGGATAAAAAGTTGTAGTGTCAGGAAACACAGCAAACACCTTATCTCCCTTTTTGAAGGGCTTGTGTTGTGAAAAATCTGTTGGTAACTGTACAATGTGATTCTTATTAAGCTTGTAGGTTTTACGGTCTGAGCTAGAAGACTCATCGTCACTGTTATCCTCGTCAATAACATCATATCGATTCTTATCGGGATAATATTTGAGAATTGAAGCCAAAATCCAAAACCCAGAATCTCCGCTCTCCTCACTTGCTCCACTAATTCTAGCGGCTACTTTGGACTTGACAGGAATTCCTTCATCGAGCTGTAAGTATTTATCTGTCGTAATGGGTTGAGCCTCAGTCTTTGTATGTTCAGCTGCAGGTTCTTTTGTTGATTTTGCACCTTTGGTTTGTCTCTTCTTTGTGGTTCTTGTTGTTTTGCCGGCTGGTTGTTTTTCGGAATCGGAAACGTTTGCTGCTGTGGCTGAAGCCATTTCCTCATCCTCCTCGTCGATCTGCATGGTGTCAGTAGAGGTGGTGGCAGGTGGAGTTGTTGTTTGTTGTGGTTGTGATGGTTGAGCACTGGATGAAGCCTCCACAGGCAATACATCGGCTTGTTGTGTTGTATCGGCTGTTGTTACTTGTTGTGTTAACATTCCACTTTCTTTCTGCTTTTCCTCTGCCTTCTCCACTAACAATGAAAGCTGGGCTAAAATTACAATGATTAAACTGTTGATGTAGGTATTGATTTTGATATGGACAACAAATGTGTTGTAACAGCACACAAGAAGCAAACGTTGTTGTTGTTGTGGTTGATGATGGCACAATAATTGGAGGTATGAAACATTTACATGTTGAAAAGTTTCACGAGAAAACATGTCCGATGATGAGTCGCGATATGATCAAAATGTATCAATCAAAATATTCACCATTTCAAAATATATATCACGAGAAATTGATGATGAATAATTATTGAGAAACAAATTTACCCGCTGCTACTGGAGCATGAATTCATCAATACTTACTCTTGTTCCTTCTTTGTATTTTCAAAGAATTCGGCATATATTTGTCGTAATTCTTCATTCACCTCCAACTTTTCTTCTCCCGAACGTATTTTAGCATGTTTCTCATTGATCTTTTGCTGTAATTCAGTGAGCCTTTTTCTAGTTCCTCTGAACGTCGTCATATCGTTGCATATCTTCTTAGTCAAACGAACCGATTTATATGGAAAAGAGGACTCAACCACATTGGATTGAGAGCCGTTAGTTTTTGATGAAGCTACCTTCATTTAAATATTAAATTGATGATGATGATGATGATGGTGATGATGATGGATATGAGGCTTGTTGTTGATAATGTTGCTGTGGCCAAAAAGATGCGAAAGATGATTAGACTTAGTACTCCGAGAATGGAGGATATCGATTGTGGATTTTTGAATTTTTTTTGAAAAATAAAAATTGCGATGTTCTTTGATGGGCCGATAGGATGAGTGTCTCTTCTTCTTGTCTTGATCGGACTCTCTCTCTGAGCAAGGACCAGCATGTACGTATTGAAGAGAATCATGAATATCAACACGTATTGAAGAGAATCATGAATATCAACATGAACCTGCTCAATTCAATTTTACCTTTCGCCAACAATGATGGCCATTCAACATTCCAACCGACTGATTCATTTCAGGACTTGAATTTTCAATTTCTCTAGGTAATTCTCGTAATGTTCAACCAAAGGAAATCAGTTGAAAAGCGGTTTTGAGAGATGAGAATTACCACTGAAAACCACCGAATGGAACTCGGAAAGAAGTTGGATTGCCAATTTATTAATAATCAATTCCCATCTCTCTCTGAGAACACAGAATTCACTGCTCTCCAGATAATATTCCATAAATAGTCGCCACAACTGTTGTTCAATTTTCAAACAGAACCACAAAAAAACACTTGCATTTCAACAACACACACGTTTCATACAAAATCATCATGACTGATCAGACCAACAACACCAACACCTATCCACAAGAATTTTATTGTCCCATCACACAAGAGATCATGTACGATCCGGTCATTGGAAAAGATGGACATACCTATGAGAGAGAGGCCATTAAGAAATGGTTGGAAGAACACAATGTCTCTCCCATGACCCGTGAACCTATGCGTGCCGATCAATTGGTATCTAATATTGCTCTTCGTAATACGATTGAACAAATCGTGAATGCTTCTGAGAACTTGAATGGTTCCTCAAGCAACCAAGGTCCTCGATCGACTCAAATGGTTTCCTCTCCATCTTTAAACACGAGATCTTCTCCAATGCATATGAATACAGATATTGAATTGTCTGTGAAATCACATCTTAGAAATGAAGGAAGAAGAGTTCATGTTCGTGTGCAACCTCCAGTGCAAGGTGCTGAACGTCAACCCTGTAATTTGGTGTGTGTGATTGACATTTCTGGATCTATGGCTTCAGATGCTGAGGAGACTTCCAAGGATCCCTCAACTGAAAATGCTGGATTCTCTCGTTTAGATTTGGTAAAACATTCTGTAAGAACATTTATCGAAGTCATGAATGATAAGGATTGTTTAGCATTGATTCCTTTCAGTGATAAGGCGAGAATTGATCTCTCACTCACTAAAATGACAGCCTACGGAAAGAAGAAAGCCATTGACAAGTTGGAAAAGATGCAACCTGAAGGTTCTACCAATGTGTGGGATGGTGTGAGATGTGCCTTGGAAATGTGTAAGGATTCTCCTCTCTGTACTCAAACCAATACTTGTGTCATTTTGTTCACCGATGGAGAGAGTAATATTAATCCACCTCGTGGAATTATTCCATCTTTGGAAAAGCATATTAGGGAAAATCCATTGAATTCTACCATTCACTCGTTTGGATTTGGTTACAGTTTAGATTCCAAGTTGTTGACAGATATTGCATTGCATGGCTCTGGTTTTTATTCATACATTCCTGACTGCACCATGGTGGGCACTGTTTTTGTAAACTTATTGAGCAATGTTCTCTCGACTGTCATTCGAAGAGCCGATTTGGTGTTGACTCCTCTCAATGGTGCCAAAATTAAGCATGTTTATGGTAGCTCACTCAATGCTCATGGCAATGCAAAGAATGACTCGGAATCAATTGTCATTTCAATGGGTGGTATTCAATTTGAGCAAACTCGTGACTACATTTTGGATGTCGTTCCACAAGATCTCAATGCTCCATGTCTCAAGGCAGAACTCAAATTTAACTCTCAAACCATTGAAAAAATAGATTCTCCAACAGAAGTCATGTCTCTACAAGAGTTGAATGAACTCAATGTACAATATTCAAGATTATTATTTATTGACAGTGTCGAGAAGGGTATTGTATTAGCCAATAAGGGATCGGTCGATGGTGCCACAAAGGTCATGAAAGACTTTTTGAAACAAATTCAAGATTTACCATCACATTCAGACGAACGTGTCAAGTCCCTCATACGTGACATTGAAAGTGATAATCAAAATGAAGGACAAGTGACACAAGCTTTCTCGAGATCTGATTGGTTCCAAAAATGGGGTCGACACTATTTGCCAAGTCTTTTAAGAGCAAACTGGATGCAAACTTGTCACAACTTTAAAGATCCTAGTGTTCAGGTTTATGGTGGAGCTCTCTTCAAGTCCCTCCAAAATGTGGCTGATGACATTTTCTGTAAACTTCCTCCACCAAAAGCATCCAATAAGAGCAGATACGATCCTTATTCTGGTACCTATACCTCTTCAAGCTACACCCCAGTCAACATGAGTGCGTATTATAACGCTGGTGGAAGTTGTTTTGATGGAGATTCTCAAGTCCTTCTTGCCGATAACTCTTTGAAGAAGGCGAGAGACATCAAAAAAGGAGACAAGCTCAAGAACATGAATGATAACGATCCTGTCACAGTGTTGTGTGTTTTGAAATCAAAAACACCTTCAGCTCAAGTCCAATTGTGTGATTTGAATGGAATGAAAATTACTCCATACCATCCTGTACGTGTGAACGGTGAATGGAGGTTCCCAATCGATATTACCACTCCTGAAAATGTCACTTGTGACTATGTGTATAATTTAGTGGTTGATCAAGGTCATGTGGTCAACATTAATGGCGTGGAATGTATTACTCTGGGACATGGTTTCTCTGACAACTCTGTGATTAGTCATCCTTACTTTGGTACCCAAAAGATTATTGAAGATTTGAGAAATATGAAAGGTTTTAATGATGGTATTGTGGAAATGACCAAGTACAATATTGTGAGAGATCCTAATACTGGAAAGATTTCATCATTGTCTTTGGTGGAATAGTGAATCTATTGGATTCGGTATTTGATTACTCTCATCAATGATATAGTGACTTATTAAACGTGACATTTTAAAACATGAGCAATGTTTGAATTTTTGAAAGTGAAGTGTGCACAAAGATTATTATGTTGTTGGGTCGTATGACTCCTTTTGCATCCTTTGTGATCTACCTCAAATAATTTACAATTCAGAATCAAAATCAAGGTTACACCTCCAAGATTTACCACAACAATCCTGAACGCTGAATTCCATACCATACCTTTTATGTCAAATCTGCGCTCTTTCCATTCTTTATTGATGAGAAGATTAGACGTGGCTATTTCTCAATCGAAAAAATGCCACTTCCACCACGACGACCACTCACACCCAAGAGGTATTCTCCAGCAACTACCACCATTGGAGGAAAGGTTATGAGATCATGGGAGCAGGTGTTGATTCAACCGTTTGGCAAGCAATACGTGATGATCAAAGAAGAAGAAACGATCAAGAATACCATACGAAATGATGATACTGAGGAACACGATCGTTGTGGTACCTCTGGTTCAGGTAAAACATTCTTTTCAATCTATGAGATTTCAGATCTGAATGATATTCGTTGTTATCCCTTGTTTGAGCTCGATCAAAAAGATCTTCATTTCTCTTCGTCAAGTTCCAACACGGAAAGAGGAATAGCCAATGCTTTAGAGAATGTTAGAATCGATTGGGAGACTTCTCTTCTTGGAAACAACTCTTCTTCGAACAAGAATGAATGTCGAGCTTTTGCTGAGATGTCAAAAGCTGTCTCAAAGAATCGTCATGTGTTCGAGAAGTGCACCTTGAAAGATTTTCCAACACTTATTGAAAAAGATGTCCCAGAAAAAACATGCGACGACTATGGATTTGTGTGTTTTGTGGGAGGAAGAGCCTTATTTATTGAATCACACACAGGTTATTCAGTTCCCAAAATAGAAATTGTGAATGCTTCCAGTAGTCAAGGAAAAGAAATGATGTTGGAACCTTTGAGAGGTTTTCAAATTCCTTACACAGAAAATCCCAATGATGACACTGTTCCTAAAAGATTTGAAAAAAGTTATCATCTTATCGTACCATGTGAAAATATCAAAGAAACCAAACATGCTCTGAATGCAATACTTTTTGGAGGGATGGTGTATCGTTACGATTTGAGTAGAAGAGAATTTGACATTTCGAGCCCCATTGCATTTAGAGATGAAACATGGACGAGAGGTTTCTCCTTCAAGACAGATGTTAAAGCTCGATTTTTTCCATATTTAGAAAACGGCACAAGATTGAGAAGTTTTGTGTTGCAGAACGGAAAATTGTTTGAATTCATATGGATACATCACGAAGAGAATATCTTATCGATTGCAGTCATTCAACATTTGGAATGGTTGACAACTGACATTTCCAATATCCTTCGATGCGATTCCATTGGTTTACTCATTCAAACCAAAGACAAATGCCTTCTCTACCAACCAGAACCCTTTTCTCAAAATTCTCTCTTTTCCAAATCACAAGGAAAGATCTACACACTCAAAACCATCGACTCGCATACTCCTTTGTTTTGGAGTGAAACGTCAAAATGCATTTCCACATTTGTTCATGATGACCAAACACAACAGGCAACTCATTCTTCATTGTTTGTACCTCTTCTTTCATGGAATGAGATTGAAAAGCTTCCCTATCAATTGGTAAAGGATATTTTTGACGAACAAGCATTTAAGAGTGATTTAGAGTTTTCCACTTTTGAACAAGAAATGAAACCAAAAATGGTGAACTTGGAACTTTTAGAAAAAGTCACAGATTTGGAAGAAAAATTTGGAAAACATTTTCGAATTGCTTGTGGTTATCAATGTCCTTTGGACAAGTATAATGAAATGGAGATTATTGCAGGAATTGGGTAAGTGTGAGTGTTTTATTATTCGTCATTGTTCAATATATTCATTATTATATTATAATATATTATTATCTTTAAAATATATTCATCTCTCTCAAAGATGTTTAAGAATGAAAGATCAATTGGGAGAAGCATTGAGTCCCAATTACATTGAACTTCAACCAGAAGAATTTAGTCAATACTTGGGTGCACCCATCATGTACAATGAATGGCTAAACAACGATCGAATCAATCGAATGTGTTATCGTTACTTTATCACCGACATGAAACATTGTATAAAGTCCTCTGGAATTATTAAGATTGCAAATGCTGAGAGGGGCAGTTTTGGAACCTCGTCCATTGATTTGTTAGAAATTTATGAAAATCCAAAAATATTTATTGGAATTCTCATTCCAAAAATCAATGCAATGGACAACAAGGATGACGCAACAGCAATCGAGTCGCAAGAGAACTCTCAAAAATTGGCACTTTGTGAAAAACAAAGACAAGAATTTGAAACTCTCTGCTCTCAACAACTCTTTCAAGTTGAAAGCAAGTCATTGAAAGTGTGTGATCCATTGATTGATCCTTCAGGAGCACTGATTGAGAATGTGAAACCAGGAGTATGGAAATGGATTCAATATTCACCTTCAACAGACAACGAGAGAGAACAAGAGATGAATCCACAAAAGGAAATGAACAAAGAAGATGAAGAATCTCATTCAGAGAATGAAATGTCCTTGACAGAGCCCTTCGAACATATGAATTATGACTATTCACTTGTCCATCAATTAGCTGTGATTCATCAAGATTTTGTGGACTCACTTCTGACCTCAAATCCTGAACAATTTTGGAAAGTTCCAAAATCCATCTTTCAAGAGGAAGAACATGAACAGGATGAGAATTCTCTTATTGAAGAAACCGACTCTCTCAAACCAAGTGATTTTAAACCACAAGAACACGAAGGAGGTTGGTACCTCATGACATGTGGCATCGATGTGGACACCGGAATGGCTGGAATTTACGACGCGCACTATTTCAATAAGGAATCCGTGTTGAAGGATTTTAATCTCGTGAACTCTCGAAAATTGTCCACTTTGGAACAACATTTCTCCTTTAAAACGGAGAATGATTGGCAAAGTTATGTCATTGAATGTGCCGAGAAGAGATCACACGGCAATTACATTCCAGTACCTTTTGGAATAATTTCTTCTTCTGGATATGGTGATGGATGTTATGCGTGTTTGTTTAAGAGAGATTCAGTATCACAACAAGTAGTTGCAGTTCGAGTGATTTTCATTGCTCATGAATTTGAATCACAAGGAAATGACAATCAAGACAATGATGGAATGAATGAAATGGAACCTGAATCTGCTGCTGAATTCAGCACTTCAGAGCATTCCGAAATGCAAGAGAGTGAAGACGAGGAGGAGGAGGTTGAGTGAGCAATTCTTTAACGAGAGGAAACTTGATGGAAAGTCAGTGG